>NW_011361522.1:0-6928 GCF_000735185.1 Notothenia coriiceps
AGTGGTGTACTGTGGGTACACAGTTGCAGGGGGAGAGTTTTAGTTTTACAGTCCCTGTCCGTAGTATGATACTTCTCTGTTGTCTCTCCAGCAGGCAGAGAATAGTTGCCTAAATTATGTCAAATTCCCCCCCAAAAATAATAGTATACATTCAATTTGTTTCTTCGGTCTAGGGCTCGTTTTCCCTTTAGAGACTTTGCTACTGAGGATCAACTTACTGCTCCAAAAAAAGATCAGAAAGTGAATTACATCATTGCTGAAATGTTCCCTCACCAGAAGAGATCCCATCATCCATTAGCAATATCTTTCCAGGGATATACACTGTTCACAGTCATGCCATAATACTGTACTAGTCGGTTGCCCTCTGTCCTTGATGCCTCTTACCTGGTTATTAATGCACAGAGCAAGGTGTTTCCTCTCCCGAGCCACAGCCTGACTCCCGCTGCGCAGCCTCGCCTCTTCTCCCTGATACATGCTTCTGGAAGGACAGCGCTCGAATTAGGATACACAAACTCCCCAGATATAAAATACATGTTATAAACCCTCAGTGAACGATACACCTTCACTGTGTGCGGCTGCAGAGTACCGTCATGCAGAATTATATCACTCATCAGCATGTCGAATGAGCCGGTACTGGAGCTGCTCGTTAGTCCTAAATACACATTGTTGCTTTACATGTATGACTAAGAACAGTCGGTGGATGTGCCACTAACCTGTACGTGCCGTTCCTCAGCATGACGAGCTCTCCCTCTCTCCGCGGTCAGACAGAGATGAAGTGAACACCTTGAGTCGGGAGCAGCCGGAGAGACACCAGACTTGGAATTTCTCTCAGCCAATGGGACGCTGAGCGTGCGCGCGTTTTCATACAGCGCCCACCGCGCGTGTGTAGATGGTGTCATTTAACTCGGCAATCGGCTCTAATCACAGCATTAGTTATTCTGCATGCCTGCTCTGTGAAGAAGGGCAATCTCATACTACAGTACAGCCTATTATGTGCCAGTCTATTTGCTCATATCCTAGATATGGCTTTATAATGGTTTAAATCACACAGGTGTGGGCTGAGACCAGGAGGGAAGCACGAGTTAAACAAACACATTTGGTTTCAATCTTTTTTTAACGAATCACACGCCATCCTTACAGAGCACGGAGGTGAGCTGCAGACTGATGAGGTGCAAGGAGAACACAGTTAATTTACTCTTAAGTTAAGTGACTCGGCCACCAACTTATCAAACCACTTATTTGAATGGAGGACTTCCAAATCTGTCCAGTTACCAACTACTACAAAAGGATCCTTATACCAGTGTCCTACAGCCTCGTGTTTCTGCTGGGCTTGAGTTTAAACGGGGCCCTGTTGTGGTGCGTTTGCGGTCGGACGCGCCGCTGGAGCAGCACGGTCATCTACTTGACCAACCTCGCAGTGGCGGATCTCCTCTCCGTGCTGGCCTTGCCCCCTCTCATCATCAGCAACGCAATGGGCGGATTGTGGCCCTTCGGCAACATTATCTGTAAAAGCGTCAGGTTTTTCTTCTTCGTCAACCTCCACTGTAGCATGATGTTTCTCACGTGCGTCAGCATGCACCGTTTCATTGGTGTGTGCTTCCCTATTGCTGGTGTGCGCTTCAGGACCAGCAAACTGGCCCTCTTTGCGTCATGGTCGGTTTGGATCCTGGCCACTGCAGAGATTTTACCGACACTGGTCTTTGCACACACGGGGGTCATCAACAACATGACTGTGTGCTTTGAAATGACCAGCCCCGAGCAATTTAAAGAGTACTTTCCCTATGGGATGTTTTTAACCATAGTGGGGTTTCTGATCCCATTCCTCGTCGTTATCACCTGTTACTGCTCCATGGTGACGGCGCTTTACTGCAGGGCCACGGACAGCATCTCTCACGCCAGGACTGCTCGTATGCGCAACAAGTCTCTTTCCACTCTCTTCGTTGTGTTTCTCATGTTTGTGGTGTGTTTTGTCCCTTATCACATTTCTCGGACCGTTTACTTGTTTGTGAGGGTGTACATGCCCGCGGACTGTCATCTTCTGAACATAGTCATGATCTCCTTTAAAGTGTGGAAGCCTGTGATCAGCTTCAACTCCTGCGCAAATCCTCTCCTCTACTTTTTGGGCAGTGATCGGCAGCGTAGGAAGCTGCGGGCCTGGCTGTCGGTGAGGAGGAAAAGAGTGGTGCCCACCCTGTGTCTGGTGGATGCAGGCAGCACTTACAGGTCCGGAGGGTAGAGAGCATCGTTTAGAAGTCTCAAATATCCACAAATGACTTTTAACACTAGTCAGAGCGGAAATAACTCTGAAATTATACCACTGTCTTAACTGTTTAATTGTATAATTATTTAAATGTTATGTAGGCTATTTAATAATGTATTTTGCAAACTTCAACAGGTCACACAAGGCACTGACTTGTGGGCATATTTATGTAGCCTACACTAACTTATTACAACCTAAACCTGAAATAAAAGTAAGAGACGTATAACCTGCAATGGCGGTTCTGATAATAAATGATACTGTGTGGCCAGAGGTGACATTTAAAATTTGAGGGAACTGGTGCCCTCTGTCGTTAGAAGAAGGCTTTGCCTCTAGACCAGACCAGACCAGAACCTAGAACAGCAACTACAGGCAACATATAGAATTAGCTTTTATTTTGTTATCTAGGTTGTGGTGTTTCTATAAAAAGGCACAAGATAAGGTGGAGCAAATAGAAAATAACTGAACAATAAAGGTATTTGGTGATACTAATGATATAACAGATAACATTCTAAATTTGTAGAATAACAGTAACTTCTGTGGACGATAGGAATACCTTGAAGGCAAAAGGAGCATGAGTATTTTCTGTAAACGGGGACACGTTGTAGGTACCATCTTTCTTAGTGCATACTTGTCTGGAGCGACAGAGCTACAGTGTTGAAGGAGCAGCTGAATGAAGGTGATCATTTCAGAACACTCCTGTGGGAAAGTGATGACAGATGGGAAGAGAAGTGGTCTGGGAGCTGAGAGGATGAGAGAAAGTGTTGGGGAAAAAAGCAGTTTATGTGAAATAATAACATGTTTAATAATAAAGTGAAGCAGTAAAAAACAATTCTCCTGGTCATCTTTGAAAAAAAAAACATTGCCAGTGCGACGTTTTGAAACTGAATTAGGAAATAATTGGATTCCTGTATGAATTGAGTCAAAGCGTAAGTGTTGTGTCTGTTAGTGAATACCTGTGCACCCAGCCTTGAGAGGTACCGGTTGCGTAAGCCAAAAGCAGACATGGGTGCCGCCTTTCCAGCCAGCTCACCGTCTGACACTTTACTGGATCGCCTTTTATTCCTGCAGGAATAATAATGTTGACATTCATCTCCAGCTTGAACTAACAAGCACTATTATTTTTGTATTACAGACAGGATTAATCAGCCACAGTCTGCTGCACAACGATAAAAAAACACCTTATTACCATTGCGGCGCAGTGAACATAAACAAACTGCAGCAAAAAAACAAAGCAAATTCAAATGCTTTCAAATAATTGTGTTTAATTAAATGCCACGTGTCATTGACAATTGTGATTTGGTTTTACAAAAATACTTATTTTAGAGGCTTTCTGTACAATCTCACTGTCTTTCATTGTACAATGGATCTTGTGTAATTTCTTGTACACAGCTCAATAACAGTTGATACTTTCACACAAACATTTTCAGTTAACAACCACCATAGTGCAAATGAGTGATAGGTGAAGAGAGTGGCATGTTTCTGGTTGTACCGTATGACACTCTGGTCATTATAATATGCAATCACAACATTTTAACTACATGCTACTGACCGGTTTCTTGCACAGGTTGGGCTCTATAGGGTAACTTAACACCAGATTGAAAAACAGAGTTAGACTCAACTCTAACCACCACTGGTAATCAACAGTGATGTCACAGTGCAAGGGAAGGCCCTATAAAATATTTCTACATCACTGCAGCAAAGTGAGAAGTCAAATTATGCAAGAAAAAAATAACACAATATTTTTGGGGGGCGTTAAGTTACTCTTAATTATTAGATGACTTATTTGCCCAACTGAGGTAGTGATTGTTTATCCGCCACAGTTTTCGACCCTCATACCAACACAGGGATACATCTCTTCCCACTTTACTGGAATTATGAGATTTAATCAGAGTGCATTTTGTCTCAACGTTCAGATCAAGCAAGCAAAGATTTGCGGGCAATTGTTAAATACCACTTGGTTTCCTGAGCTTGAAAATGTTGCAAAATTGTCTAAAAACATGTTTTAAAGGTCACAAGGATAAAAGCAGTTTGTAAAAAGCTAAAATCTGGGGAATTATTAATACATGGGTATATGCACTTGAAAGTGAGCCTCCTTCTTTTAATTGTCTTTCAGATCATTATAGTGATATAATATTTAATGATGCAACAGAACATTTATCTTTATGAACTTTCCAAACCAGTGAAGAGCAGGTCAATTAATTTAGGAATAAAATAATTAAACATTGAAGATTTAAACAAGAGCTATGCTCTTTTAGACATCATAAACTATAAAGGGTCGATGACGCATATGATTAGAATTAAGTATGAAAGTCCAGAAGGGAGGATTTTGGTTGGCAACTTTTGTGAATGCTGACAACTGATATGTACATAAACAAACTGCTGAGTTGTCTGAAATAAGGCGAGTAACAGGGTCGTTCTGAGAACAAGTTGTAAAAAAACAACATATGAAAACATCCACAAAGTGACCATTATATACATTTAAAACAATTGAATGAATATAGAAATCCTATATTGGGTGATCAATTAGCATGTCATAAAATCTAAAAAGATCTATCATATAAAAAGGTACCAATCCACAGGATATGAGTCTTGTCTTTTGCTTAAAAGGGTTTGAAAAAACACTATCAAAGCATCTTGACTTTTTCCGTAAGTTTGACACACACCCATAAGTCAGTGGAGGATATGACATCAGTGTGAGAGGTCAGAGAGGAACTGTTGATTTCAAACTGAGACGTATCATTGGTCCTTCTGGTAGGGACATAATAAGCTATGTATAAAAGGTTGGTTTTGTTCAGACAGTCAGTTGTGATGGGAAGAGCCACAGCTGACAGCACTGGGTGGAGTCAGTAGTGCAGTCCCGCCCCTTGGCAGTTGATTGACAGCTCTGGGGTGGACTGTGCAGCCTGCTGGCTCTGAAGCCCAGGACTAGCCCAGTGTTCCTCCCTCCTCCTCCTCATCATCATCATCATCATCATCTGGAAAATATCAGTCACAGAACGGACCAGAAAATATTAGTCTGCGTTTTCACAACAAGAAAATATGTAAATAGATTAAACAAATAAATAAATGCATAGATAGAGAGAGAAAAAAAGAGATGGCGGTATAGGCAGACACAGATCTTATCTCTGGGACTTTTCACTGTAAAAACGGTTCCGATGTTGAAGTCAATAAAACTCAATTTTCTATCGTAATTGACTTGCCCTAAATTTAAAAAAATGCAATGTGCGTTTAAATAAGTAACACTTAAGTAACAATGAGAACATGTTTCAAGAACTCATTAATTTATAAATTAATGTTCACATTTTCTGAACTTTCTTATAAATAAGTTTTGGAAAACTTAATAAAAATGCTTTTGTCAACGCCACAGTCATGACACGCCCTCGAACGAGAACACGTTCTTTTATTTGCCTCACCAGAAAACAGTCACACCTCCTCTTGAAGACATTTTGCCTCCTGCTATCGACTTCAGGTTCACATTAGGTAAGCCCTTGAGTGTGTCAGACTAAAGTTGTTGTTTCAGAGGTTAATTCAAGACGTGTTATTTTTACATTCTAATATAATGAGCATCAGGTAAACGTACCCATTTCTATTTTTTTTAATCACAGATGGGATGGAGACGTAAACTATGCAGCACTAGTGTTACCACTCAGTGATATTTTAAAGGTCACCTATCATGCTATTTTTAGGCAAAAGCATAGGTCTCAGATATATAAAAAAATATAGAAAACATGTCTATGAAGTGTTTTGTTCAAAATACCAAACATATCACCCATTCTAGCCATGCCTCATATTCCTCTATTTCACTTCCTGTTTCAAAAGTGCTAATTTTGGGTATAAAGCTTTAAAAAAAAAAGAAGAAGATAAAAAAAGAGGGGCGGAGCTTATGCCTGCTCATGCGGGAGATTCTACCAGCATATACTGCCGTGATGAAACGCCATATCATGGATTATCAAGGATTATTTCTGAAACAGTATGGAGCTCAAAGGCTTTCTCTCTTGCCTGTTATACCACAAGGTGAGTTCCTTTTTATATCCTGCTTCTTCACACACATGCTCTCTCCAGTAAAGGTTAGCTCTGAGTGTTAGCGATGCTAACACTTTATTTTATTTTATTTTTAATGACTGATTTTAAATGCCATTTTCTTAATGTCTTTCATTTTTTGTAAAGCACTTTGAATTGCCTTGTGTTGAAAGGTGCTATATAAATAAACTTGCCTTGCCTTTAAAACATTATCGAATCCATCATGGAACATTTGGACAGAAACGTGCCTTGCCCTGCATTCATGTAGACTGGCCTGCGCTCTCACTTATCAAGGTAAAAGTTGAAATAATCATCTGTTCCTATTTATTCTAGGACCCATGTGCCACTTTATATAAATCTCTGAGCATGAGGTGGGGTTAAAATAAGTAGTTGGACATTTTATGAACTATTTCAATATCATGACTATGTGGTTCATTTTCTTGCAAACCAGCCTTTTTTTTTTATGGCTTACAGCCCTTGTAATGCATTGTGAATAGCACCTCATTACCTAGTTACCATCTGTTAACAGCTAATGTAAACTGGCAGTACCCGTTATGATTTCAAGATGGATTTTATTTTTGTTGTTGAGGAAAACACATGGATGATTTGTAATCAATTTAGTGTTTCGTTTGTATATACAGGGAACAG
>NW_011361523.1:0-4804 GCF_000735185.1 Notothenia coriiceps
ACAAATACAGACAAACGAAGTCCATAGAATGAAACAATATATTGAGGATTTGATGTCATCTTCACATTCAGTGACATGCACATAAAGCCCTAACCAACAGTAGCTTGCACAGGACTAAATAAAGTTAAAAGGGCCATATATCGCCTCTGGTTTAAGACAGAGGTGAAAGAGGACTGCAGCACAGGCCGAATGAGAAAAATAAAGAGTTCTGAACATTAAAGCGCATGGAGACAGCAGGTGTTCAAATGTCCTGTGAGTGTTTTGCCGATGCGCCGTTTTCTGCCTCCTGTGACCCATTGACGTAATGTGTGGCTGTGTGTTGTCGTGTGTCCGTGTGCGCTGTGTCGTGTGGTGTGTGTGTGTGTGTGGTGTGGTGTTGTGTGTGTTGTGTTGTGGTGTTGTGTGTCGTTCAGAGTTGAGTACTACCTGGTTTGACGCAGCAGACTCAGAGTAACCTGATGAGGAGAGCGGCCATAAACAAAAGAGAGCAAAATCAAATTATTAATCTGCAAACACGGAGTCCATGTGCTCACTGACGAGGGAAAAATGTTTCACGTCTGATCAAATACCTGTGATATCCGAGGGAATACGATTAAAGGGGCCTTTTAATTTGCTCCTGTGGTATTGGTCCGATCGTATTCATGTTACATGTCTGGGTGTGTCAAATGTAATTTAAGCGCTTGAGCACTCGGAAAACCACTCTAATACATTTATGACTACTATAAAGAGTCCTCTCCTGCTGATGTTCAGGTGTGTATCAGTATGTAGTGTCTCTACTTTAAAGAGTCCTCTCCTGCTGATGTTCAGGTGTATATCAGTATGTAGTGTCTCTACTTTAAAGAGTCCTCTCCTGCTGATGTTCAGGTGTATATCAGTATGTAGTGTCTCTACTTTAAAGAGTCCTCTCCTGCTGATGTTCAGGTGTATATCAGTATGTAGTGTCTCTACTTTAAAGAGTCCTCTCCTGCTGATGTTCAGGTGTATATCAGTATGTAGTGTCTCTACTTTAAAGAGTCCTCTCCTGCTGATTTTCAGGTATCGTTGAGGAGAGGGGAATAGGAACTCTTTAAAGTCCTACATTCAGTGAGTGCTGATGATCTCTATCATCGATCATCAGCATCTTCATTCACAAAATCAAAAACATTTCATATGCAGAAAATAAAGATTTCGTCCATAGAAACAACAGATTAATAACAATAACAATACATTCGAGCAGTTATTAAAAGTGTGAGACTTTCGGAAACATTTGTCTAACTTTAAAGGGAGGATATTTGAGTGTTGTCGACGAAACAGATATGTTTGGTGTTTTGAGATATTGAAGACGTTTGGCAGCAAAAAGCAGGACATGTGAAAAACAGACGCGACAAAAACATTGTGCAAACATTTCAAGATAAAAAAACTATTCAATTCAGTTTGGTTTTGTTATCTAAGAGAAAATATATCTTCGGTTTTTAACAATTAGCTTTGCATAGTAGTTCAAACCTCATTCTTTAAATAAAATAAGGAAAAGATAAGAGTGGAGTTTTGTCGAGAAATAACGAAAACTTCTCAATACGTTAAAAATGAAAATCGTATGAAGTGTTTCCATCTCCGGTCCAAACTGTGTGCTAAGGTAGTAATCAGGTAATACCACGATATGTCCTGACTCCTCACGTATTGCAGAGATTGATCCCAGACGCAGGATCCAATAATAACCCAAACTGGTTTATTTCAGCACAATAAAGCAAATTAAACTTCCCACGTATTCAAAAAGTGTCATTTTCTAAATGCAGGCAGCTTAACTACGTAACTGTTGAGTATTAGCAAAGTGATATTATATTATTCAATGTTTAAATAACTCATGCTCATTCCCACGGAAATATGTCCAACATCTGCTGACAACAAACCTCAACACTTCCTGCAGATGTTTCACAATAAGAGCCCAAACTAAGAGTGAGGCCAGTGCTGAGTGAGTGCGTTCAAATGAAGATTTCATGACCGATAGTATGCACGGTTTAATACCTGACCTGTAGAACTGGATCTAAAAACAGTTCAGGACTTTAAGGACGAGCGAGAGAGATACAAACAGGAAGCTAAAGGGTTGTGCTGTTTTCAGAGTCCTAAACCCTGACATCACTTCCTGTCCCCTGGTCTGGAGGTCAATGGTTTCTGAATGTGTTTTTGGTTGTTATCCTGAAATAAGGTCTGTGGTTAACACAAGCTACTTTAAAGAGTCCTCTCCTGCCATTTGTTTCTATCGACATAAAAATACGCCAAGTAAAAACCCCACTGGAGGATTTAGAGTTGCTAACAAGTGTGCTAAATGAGTATGAATAAACGTCATCACGCCCAACATTAGCCTCCTTTTAGCTTAGCGGTGTGACGTGAAGTCATGTGACCGTGCTGTAGTTCCTCTATAGCCAACATTAGCCCTCCTTTAGCTTAGCGGTAGGTGACGTGAGTCATGTGACCGTGCTGTAGTTCCTCTATAGCCCAACATTAGCCTCCTTTAGCTTAGCGGTGGTGACCTGAAGTCATTGTGACCGTGCTGTAGTTCCTCTATAGCCCAACATTAGCTTCTAACTTCAGAAATCATAAGTGGTGTTTAATATGTGGACGATTATTCTGCGAAACTAAAACATTCCACATCCAGCCATGTCTACAGTGCCTCCATCTGTCAGCACGTCATGTGGTAAACCTCAGCGTGGTTTTATTTCCTTTGTAATGGTTCAATGAAGTCGTGCTGAAATCAGGACCAAAAATCTGCGTCACCGATTATCAGTTATCTGAATTCACTATCTGCAGCTCGGCTGATAAAGGAGACGTCATATGAGCAGAGGAGGAAATGTCTAGTGAATACGTTGATGATTGACAATTAAACACTCACTGCGTATAGTCACTATAACTTTGTCAGAATGATGAAGTGATATTCCTTTATGTCATGTACTGTATGTTAATTGTTATACTATAGAAGAAGAGCTCCCAAACACTGATTGAAGATCATTTGGTTATGATTGTGATTGACTGTTTTCAATCTGAAATGTTTTATTATATTTGTTTGCTAAATGAGTATGTAAACCTTTCTGAAGAATCTCATTTCTTAGTGATTTGAACAAATGTTATATTAGGTGCGTTTTGTTTATCAAAATTGGCAAAAAGGAGAACTCGTTGGGGAGATCCTGACCCTCTGACCATTTGTGCATCAGTTGTGTCCTCACTGAGCAGCTTGAGCTGCTCTCAGTGTCTCTCTGCTCCTGCCTGGTTGGGTCAGCTGATAGAGGCTATATGTGATGTTATCTTGGTCTGCAGCATGTTGGTTATTATCTCAGAGCTAATGCATGGGTCTGGGGTAGAGATCTTCAGAAACACAGATTCACATGTCTTTTTCTCCGGCCGAAGCATCCAAATAACAACCATATTAGTGTTTCCATCAGAGTTCTCGCTCTCTTGTGTCTCTCTGAGTCTCCATTGATCCAGAGTCTTCCATCACAAGTCATGTCCTTGGTCCCCATCAGACCAGGTGGAGAGGCCCCATTCAGCCAGGTGGAAGTCCCCCATCAGACCAGGTGGAAGGCCCCATCCAGACCAGGTGGAAGTCCCATCAGACCAGATGGAAGGTCCCCATCAGCCAGGTGGGAAGGCCCCATCAATGAAGTCCAGGGTCCCCGGCCTTCGCGCGTCTCACTCAGGTCGGGCCGGTCCATGGTGGTGACGGCGATCCTCAGGGCGTCCCAGATGTTGGCGGACATCTGCTGCTGACTGCAGCGCTGGATCCGCCCTCTGCTGGCTCAGAGGCCAACAGGAAGTTACTGACCGCTCCCTGGCAGGACAGGAAACACACGTCATCAGATGTGACCAAGTTCAAGGTTCAAGGGATTCAAGCTTTTGTGTACAGACCCTACAGTGTAGATATTGTCAATGAAAAAACACACATAAAACAGATAGAATAGAATAGAATATTATAGGAGAGTCTATGTTACAAAGTAATTGGAGTAGGATATATTAGAATTTGGCACTGCGCAGGCTTGAGTTGTTCCTCCTATTGGACCGCCTACGTACGGGCAACCAAAGGAGGGACATTGACACAGTATTTATTTTTAAGCAACAATTAAGTTTGAGGAAACACTCGAGGTCAAATGTAATGAAAGTCAGATGGTGGTCTTAGACGGGGCAGTGATATCATCAAACCTGTTAATGTACGCATTCAAACACTTGTTCTGTTACCAGCTGTTTCACTTGCAGGTGCAGTATGTGGCCTTTGATCCTGGATAAAGTGTTTAAGTCATGGATGTTTAAAGTTTAACTTCTTTCATATGTCTAATATTATAGTTGACTTTTCATTCAGGAAGGTATGACGCTGTGCTGTCAGTACGCTTCTCCATGTTTGTGATTGGTCAGAATGCTCCAGATACCACCCCTTTCATGTGAACGTGCACCTAAACTAGATAGGACACGGCTGCTTGGATATTTAACGATCCACGTATTAACTCCTTGTGTATGTATCAGTGAGAGGTTCGTATGTTGTATTAGACCAACCGGTCTAACTCAAACATAATCCAGGTTAGGTGAACCAGCTTCCGTAGTACTCAGGCCTCAGATCTGACCATTGAAGTATTATCCGTATGGTGCAGGTTATGGTGTGGGTTATGTGTACGGTACAGTATGGTGACTGTGTACAGTATGGTATGGTACGTGCATAGGTTATGGTACTACAGTTATGGTATGTCAGTATGTGTATTGTACGGTACAGTATGGTACGGTATGGTTACAGTATGTATCGGTACAGTATGGTATGGAGTATGGTACAGTATGGTACGGTACAATA
>NW_011361523.1:4825-5298 GCF_000735185.1 Notothenia coriiceps
TAGTGTCTCTACTTTAAAGAGTCCTCTCCTGCTGATGTTCAGGTGTATATCAGTATGTAGTGTCTCTACTTTAAAGAGTCCTCTCCTGCTGATGTTCAGGTGTATATCAGTATGTAGTGTCTCTACTTTAAAGAGTCCTCTCCTGCTGATGTTCAGGTGTATATCAGTATGTAGTGTCTCTACTTTAAAGAGTCCTCTCCAGCTGATGTTCAGGTGTATATCAGTATGTAGTGTCTCTACTTTAAAGAGTCCTCTCCTGCTGATGTTCAGGTGTATATCAGTATGTAGTGTCTCTACTTTAAAGAGTCCTCTCCTGCTGATGTTCAGGTGTATATCAGTATGTAGTGTCTCTACTTTAAAGTAGTCCTCTCCTGCTGATGTTCAGGTGTATATCAGTATAGTAGTGTCTCTACTTTAAAGTAGTCCTCTCCTGCTGATGTTCAGGTCTATATCAGTATGTAGTGTCTCTATTT
>NW_011361523.1:5401-5843 GCF_000735185.1 Notothenia coriiceps
TCTCTACTTTAAAGAGTCCTCTCCAGCTGATGTTCAGGTGTATATCAGTATGTAATGTCTCTACTTTAAAGAGTCCTCTCCTATGATGTTCAGGTGTATATCAGTATGTAGTGTCTCTACTGATGTTCAGGGTATATCAGTATGTAGTTCTCTTTAAAGAGTCCTCTCCTGCTGATGTTCAGGTGTATATCAGTATGTAGTGTCTCTACTTTAAAGAGTCCTCTCCTGCTGATGTTCAGGTGTATATCAGTATGTAGTGTCTCTACTTTAAAGAGTCCTCTCCTGCTGATGTTCAGGTGTATATCAGTATGTAGTGTCTCTACTTTAAAGAGTCCTCTCCTGCTAACACCTATAGAACTAAAGGAGAGGGGAATAGGAACTCTTTAAAATCCTACATTCAGTGAGTGCTGATGATCTCTATCATCGATCATCAGCATCTTCA
>NW_011361524.1:0-2546 GCF_000735185.1 Notothenia coriiceps
CGTCGTCTCGTACTACTACTACACACACACACACACACACACACACACACACACACACACACACACACACACACACACACACACACACACACACACACACACACACACACACACACACACACAAATGGTGGCACAAGATATAACATGCTTTATAAGAGGCGTTGAAGAACAGTGTGTCTTTGGGAGGAATTGTGGGACAGATTCATCTCCTTTCCTAAATGATGACCAAGTGTATCCTAAAGGAGATAATAAAGGAAGCATTGATCCTAGAGGATCAAACAGCTCTTATCATGGATGACACTCAGAAACCTCTGGGTCATTTCACTCCTTTTTGACAGAAAAACTACAAAAACTGTTTCCTTAAATGTCTCTTCCAGGATGTCAGTTCAGGGCGAAGGGTCAACAGAGGAACTACGCTCCTGTGAGGAGAGGAGTGATTGAAATACTTCAGGATCTACATCTCCCCTTCCTCATTAGTGGAGAGTGATTCTGAATAACAAACTGCAGCTAAACTTAGAGTTGCCTCTGAATGTTGGCTTTGGACCGACAGCTCCTTCCTGTTCATGGAAATGCTTCTACAAACGTTGGATTGTGCTGATGCTGCAATTTGATATCAAAGCAGTGTGTTCTCCATGAATTA
The DNA here is from genome assembly GCF_000735185.1 of Notothenia coriiceps. Classification (NCBI taxonomy): domain Eukaryota; kingdom Metazoa; phylum Chordata; class Actinopteri; order Perciformes; family Nototheniidae; genus Notothenia; species Notothenia coriiceps. Next base: position 641 of record NW_011361524.1, read on the forward strand.
AACACGGGTCGAAAAAGATAAATAATGGTGATTTAACGTGAAAATATTCCTGTGAGGGAAGCACAGAAAGGACACTTTGTTCCTCTCTCATTTACATCCACATGTGTTTGTTTAAAAGTGAATTGAACTTTTGATGTTTGGTGAGTATGCAAAGAGAGAAAAGTAAGTAATGCTTGCCAAGAAGTTTCCTAATTCTTCATGTGTACAAAGAAAGCATGCATTAGTGAGGAGATGCTGACCTCTGCTGGACAACATGATACTGCACTGTTTGTTAAATCCAGATTAGACACATGCCAGTTTATATTTACACTTAGATATGCAAAGGAAGCAGACAGAGGAACTGTATTGCATTAATTATACATTTTAAAATCTGGTTTTTAATGCTATTTCTTAAAATCAACTTGATGTTTTGAAAAGAAAATGTGTCTTGTTCTAAACCTCAAAAGTGTGTTTTCTGTTTTGTAACTCTGCAGAGATCTCTGGGCTTGTCCTCTGCAGCTGCACAGGTGTCAGTGATCAGGTTAACGAGGTTAGATTCAGGTATGTGTGTGTGTGTGTGTGTGTGTGTGTGTGTGTGTGTGTGTGTGTGTGTGTGTGTGTGTCCTCGTTAACGTCATGAGGTTCCTACTGAGTCTTCTTAAAGTGTCCTCCAATGTCTCCATCTTTTGTCTCTCAAAGTATTTGTCATGCTGCTTTATTTAAACAGAAGATCTTGAACTGTAACAGGACAACCATTGCTTCACTGCTATCATTTACATATCTGTAAACACACTACAGGGAAAGGGTGACTTTAGGAAACACACACATGGAGATATAATATATTGGTTGTTTTCTTTCCACTGGCCTCACAGAAGACTTGTAATGGATGCAAAGTAAACTTAAGGTCTTAACCAGTGCATACAATACATGAATGGATGTGTCTTGCCTTAAAACATCCATTTAAACATTTTAAAAAGTGCTTATAATACACACTTTTAAGACTCTTCCTTCTTGTTTCGAAGGGTTAACGCTTTGCAAAGTTAGTGAGTGATGCACATGTTAAGATGCACAATAAGCAGTGCACAAGAAGGATGTTAGAATAAATATTATCAATACACGGAAATTACTTTAAACATAAGATTATCATTCTTAGACTTATGCACTATGCAAAGGGACTTTATGAGAAGTACGTGCATGCTATCATGACTTATTCAGGTTTGAAATGAGTGTGAGGAGGTGCATGTTCCCCTCCTCACTTCCTCTCCACTAGATGCCACTCATGTCACATTACAGACTGCATGAGCTTCATCTAAACATTCAACAGCAGCATTTCTTAATCCCAGTCCTTGTTGCTCCTGCAGGTTTCCATACATCGGCACAAACTCTCTTTTTTTGTATTTGTGAGATAGAGAAGTGTTCCCTCCACAAACATCATCAGTGTGTCGACATGCCGTCATGTCATTAATGGATCCTCATTTCCAGTACAGTCAGGATGCACGTCGGACATTTACAAGTTCCCAATGTGATGGAGCAGAAAGGCAGAGAGGGCAAAAGTACTCACATCCTTTACTCAAGTAGAAGTACAGATACTCGTGTTTAAAAATACTCTGGTGAAAGTAGAAGTACTGACTGAACTTCTTTTCTCAAGTAAAAGTAAAGAGGCTTTGAAATGTACTTCAGTAAAAAGTACCCATAACTAGCAGCTGTTTTAAAGAGTACCTGACCTCCCTTTATATGAATAGAACAATAATGTCATTGTTAGCTAATGAATGTTTCCATGCTGAACAACGGCAACATGACAACGTTTTCATTGGTCCCTCTTCTTTAGAGAAGACCAGGAAATGATGGATACACGGATCGTGTTCAAATCAATAGGCACGCAATGACTCTAAATAATAATGATCACGCCACCAAACACACATTCAAA
>NW_011361525.1:0-3992 GCF_000735185.1 Notothenia coriiceps
TAGCTCTTTGAAAATCACCAGACACTGAGCAGCGATTCAGACAACTGCGTTTTGGGTGTTGGGGAATATTTTGTTTAGGTATCTAACCTTTAACCCAGTCCATCACTTTCTCTTTTCACTGTCTCTTTCCCATGGCATAGGTCTACAGACTTGGGGTTTTGTTGCTCTCTCTCTTAAGCTCTGGCTCCTTGCTGTTGTTCATGACCGAGCACAAGCTGACCTGAGATAGTTTATAGTTTGTGGACATATGGGAGTCCTTCTTATCGGGTGCGTTGGTCCCAACACGGTGGCATACATTCTTTGGCCATGGACAATAGTTTTAGTTAGATTAGTGCCCTGGTTGTTTAGTCTTGTTAATGAACAATGTTGATTATACCCTCTGAGTTAGTCTAAACCTCCGACTACGGTAGAGATCTTGAGAATTGGTCGGGGAACCGCTGTGTCACCTCGTGGATGCAGAACATGTCTTGTGAATTCTCCGACCGTTAACTTCCTAATGAACCTTCAGTGTGTGCTATCAAGCTCCAGCTCTCCCTGTGTCTCTCTGAGTTTCATCTCCATTGCTCCAGAAGTTTCCATCACATAAGATACGGGTGAGACAAAGAGTTAACCCAGTTTGTCCAGTCCAGTAGTAACAGATCAAGCCAATAATGAACGCCGTTTAGAAAACAGTTTGTACTATTCAAAGACAGGATCATGGCAGAAACTGTTTTTTATTTGGTGCTGACTTCTCCGATTTAAAAGCAGAGGAAAACCGCATTCACGTTGAAGTGAGATACCAAGTAATCCACTGCAACGGTTCACCAAGCCCATGATTCCGTTTGTTCTGCAGTGCTTGGGTCACGGTTTCGCCTCAGTTTGATTTGCACTTTAGGGGGAATAAAAGCATCACCATTGGCTATCTGTATTTTGTTGTTTTACAAGAATACGATTTTCTTGTCGTTGAAAACGAGTACTATAAAGTTATTTTGAATTCTGATATAGACTTGACGTCGAAGTATTGGTTATGGTGAAATCAATACTGAGTTTTCAATGAACAGCATCTCCCTAGAAAAGGGGAATAGTCAAAGGAAAATCCTGCATGCAAAACTTAACAGTTATTCTGTCCTTTTGAAACTGAAAATCTACAGCTCACACGTGCACATTTGTTTAGTTGGCCATTGTTTTTTATGATTTGGGTTTGCATCCCTATACTCTCCAAGAGATATAGAATTGCATGCAGTTCATTGGCCAACACAGCACCTTGCTTGATGATGGCCCATTTTGTTTCCCGAAAAATCCTTTCATGGTACCCGAGCAGCACCAACCTCCAATCACACGAATAGACGGCCTCAAACTGCTACTGTGTGATCCATGTTGGAGTTTACCTGTAAACAAACCGAAACTCATAGAACCGCCAGAGGTCGCTGTATACCTAAAACCGCCAACGGGTAACATTTACCCGCTATTGATTTTATTTATCATACGGAACAGTGAGTTTTGATCGCACAGGGATGAAACTTATACCAATAGAATCTGTGGACTCTCAGCTTTCCATATGATATAGTTTGTGCAGATAGCATGAAGTATAAAATATCGCTACAAGTGCTGATTTAAACGCTTGGTGTTAGACTTGTGTTTTGTTTAGGTACAAATCTCTCAATCTCTCTCTATCTATCTATAACTATCTATCGATCCATCTGTAATGTTCTGTTCTTTGAACATATAATTGTCTACATAAACAGACGACGCGGACTACTTCTCTCATTCCGAGTGTCCGTCTTTATTCAACTGGCACGTAACCTGCACACATGCATTACGTCCTCAACGTGAGCTCAGTCATCCAAGATCTTGTATTCTCCAAGATGTTACACGATCTATAACGATCTCTCTCTCTCTCTATCTATCTATCAATATATCTATCTATCTATCTCTCTATCTATAAGGAACCGCAGTAGACAAAAGGCGTTGCTATAGCAACACGTCGCGTTAGCTGCATTTTCTATGAGGTAAATATTACCCGCTGGCGGATATGGGTAGAAACGGCAGTTTTTTTGGCGATTTTTTCAATCTGATTTCCTATTGACAATTTTTAACAACAGAGGGTGCAACATAACACACTTTCAGGAAAAGTCACGGACTGGGAGACTTTAATATGTTATGGAAAAAAAGTTACATACAATCAAAAAACAGCTGCGGGTAAAATTTACCCGTTGGCGATTCTAGTGTTAAAGAAAATCAAAGGAAAGCATAGCTAGACATAAATAATTACACCCAAGACACAAAGTCCTACCTCAAATGTGAAAAGCCCGTTCTGAATTTCAACCCAGTAAGAGAGAGCGCCTCAGAGACTGAGCGTGTCCTGTCAATGTTTACATGTTGTTACGTTAGACGTCTTGTCCAGGCGCGTTGTGTCACACAGCTGGAGCAGGAGCATCCTGTCTGACTCAGCATTGGTGGTGATGGATGGTGGGACAACACATATCTCACTGGGAGCAGATGGAAGCAAATGCAACACTCTGCTTGGTGGCAAATGGATGATGCAATCGCCTCACATTTTCTGCTCCATCAAACTGAAAGGGAGCATTTGAATAAGCCCGTTGGCGTTAGACGGATCGCTCGGAGCCCAGGACATGCTTTCACTTGGTTTATATGGGTGGAAGGCACGGATGAATCTCAACACCTCAAGGCAATTTGAAGTCTCCAGACGGTGAACGGGAAATGGTACATCCGGAACCGAGAACATCTTTATGAACACGAGGAAAACATGCAAATGCCTTCCTGCTGTGAGGCGATATGATTCTGCCACCACAGACATTTCTGGTGTTGTTTTTATGCTTGAATCGTTTGGTTTAACCCCTTCATGATTAATACAAACTATTAAAATACTTTTGTTTACTTGCATTTTAGCAGGAGATTAAACAAACACATGCCAACTTGTGCGAGAAGTCAGAGTTGTTTACTTTTTTATAACATCTCAGTTTAGTTTTGATGATTTTTCATTATTGGAATGAAGTCTGACTATTTTCCGAAAGCATCGACATATTATCTCTGCTGCTATCCTACTTGATACTGTTAACTTAAAAGGATTAGTGTTTTCAATAGTGTTTTATTATAAGAGTTTATAGTAAGATGGACTTTTATTAATCCCTCGTGGGGAATTGTTTCTCTGCATTTGACCCATCCTAGTGTTAGGAGCAGTGTGCTGCCATGTTGAACGGCGCCCGGGGATATATATAAGCTGTGTCCCAATTGGGTCCTCCGCGGACTGCGAAATGAGACGGTCTACGGAGCATGTCCTTGTACGTCACCGGCAGTTACCCCTACATTTTGCCGCCCCCGTCACCTAGCAACCAGCTGCAGTCGCAAGTGCCGGTAATAATTTCTGACACTAGGCAAAATATTTCAAACTGTTTTCAAACTGTTTTCAAACTGTTTTCAAAACTGTTCAATATGGAGTCAGATCTAGCCGTACTTATTTTGGTGTTATATAATATGTTTAAATTATTTTCCCGAGGTCGCAACAGGCCCCCGTGAAGAGGGCTTCATTCTCCCCGCGCATCTGGATAAATTGCGCAGTCTGCTCCTTGCTCCCTATCAAAACTAAATTGTTGTAGTAAGATTTGTATAACAAATGCAGTTAAATAAATAAATTAGCTTTATAATGAATCCCAACAATATGAAAACCAAACAGGGTTTAGAAATATTTTCACTTCATATTATTTTATGTATGTAATATAAAGAAGACATCTCCAATTGCCCGTATATTTAAATACACAAATTAAATAGGTTTACTTTTCTTTCATGTCGTTTACTATTTGGGTGAGTACATTTAAAAACGAATCCAGCTGAAACCGTTGTAGCCGTTGATGGGACGTTACAAGCCTTATATTTTTTAAAAACTCATTCGTCACCGTCACCCGTTGCATCCTGGGATATGGTAGACCGCGGAGTGTACATCAGATGTATCCTCTAAATCTGGGGAAAGAAGGCTGCATTTGCGGGCCGCATTC
>NW_011361526.1:0-1686 GCF_000735185.1 Notothenia coriiceps
TTAATGTAAAAAAAAACAGATCACTTTTCACAATGGTGGTGTAGTAAGTCATAGATTTTCAAGTATATTTTAATATGTAAAATATAAATACATTGATTTATACACGGAGTTTGCAAATAATTATTTTCAAGTGTTAAAGAAAAAATAAATAACGTTTTTTTTTTTCCATCGTGGTCTAAGAGATAGAGGGTAATACCGGTGCGTAAATCGAGCGCACACCGGCTGTATGGAATCCGGCGGGCATTAGGACCGTGCGGGCGTCTCGGTACAATAGAGCTGTTGTGCCGTGGTGGTGGACAGACTGCTGCCCAGGATCTCCCTCTGTGGTTCGGATACAAAAACCCCAAATTCCCCTTCTCTAAAATCACCGGAGACTCCGTGTATATCACCCCGTATTCTGGAGGTTTGATCCGGACTGAAAAGTGGCAGGAATAGAGCGGACAGCAGCCGGTGGACTGAAGGTAAAATGGGGGGAATGGAAACAATATGTGTTCCAGGATTTAGCCGGGGCCTGCTCCCTTTTCCTGCCTGTATTTCGGCTTCTTCACCCCGCTAATGTTTCTTAATGTAGAATGTTTTCCTGTCCCCCTCTCTGTGGATAACGGTGCCGGTGTTTGTGAGGGGAATACTTTGTGTTAATGTGTGTAGGAAGGAAGTGACATCTTTGTGTGATGGTGGCGCCCACGTTTGATTTCTCCACAGCCTGCAGGCCGCGGCGCTGAAGTCAGACTCAGGATGGGAGTTTACAATAGGGGCACTTAAGGGGAAAGTTCATTTAACATTTCTAAAGGACAGATTCTCCTTTTTTATGTTCCTCTGTTGTTAAAGCCTGTGAGACGTCTGAAACACTGTCAGGTTTGTGAAGCTTTTAGTTAAAGTAACAAAAAGGGAGATTAAATAGCTTTTTTTCCTATTCAACCACATTGTCTCTTTTAAAAAACACTTTATATTACAATGAGAATCAGATTTGACCAAGTAGGTTTACACAGATGGGCAATTTGCTTTGGTGTAAATGTTTCTTACAAACACACAGAGAAGAAGAATGTTTTTTTAAAGAAAGGAGCAAAAAAAGTGTTTAAAAACAGTCTTTATTTTAAAGACTATTGTTACAAATTAGAAATAAAGACAATATTTACACATAATATTACCTGCTTAAAAAGAGGTAGTGTGGAGCAGAAATAAAAGGTGCGATACATATCTGATTTTATAAAAACAGACTAATAAAATGTTATAGAATAAGAAAGAAAGATAAAACCTACCTTATTTTTTTTAAATAGTTTTAATTATAAAGTGTGTTTCAGACAGCCTTTAAATACAATGTCTAACATGTAAATGATGCTTAAAGAAGCTGGGATCCTACCCTTAGTACTGTAAATTAAGCTTCCCCTTACATTTCCCCTTAACTGCCCAACCGGAAGCTGACTTCCGTGTGTGTTTGGCGCCAACTCGGCTCTTTGGGCAGGGCAGCAGGTTCAGGGTTTATGTTCGAAAAAGCTCCCAATTCACCCACTACTGACTTTAGTGGATGAAAAACAACACAATATATGAGGAAACACATGTAAACAAAGTGTGTGTGTGTGTGTGTACTCGTACTCAAAAGTAGAAATACTCTGTTAAGTGCATTCATCTCAAAAATCTCACAACATCACTTAAGTGAATGTATTGATTTAAAAAAAAGAAGTATAA
>NW_011361527.1:0-1840 GCF_000735185.1 Notothenia coriiceps
ATTCAATGTGGCATCTGCTATAATGGGGTTAATGTATGATATTACTTAATAAGACAACACATTACTGTATAATACGTGATAATGTATGAGTTGATTTACTTCGATCTACTGTACTGTGTACACCACAACAATATTACAACAAATATGCTACACATTGAAGCAAACTATTGTAAAGGTAAAAGTATGAGCATAAAAAATAAAGAAGTGTAAACATTTACATTATTATTATTATGATTATTTAAAATATAAAGACTATATATTATTGAATTACAATTAAGATAATAAGATTAGATATACTTTATTTAATCTAAAATATTGATGTTTTTTCATTATAGTAGCCTTTGAAAACCATAACAAATAAGTGATTAAATGCTACAGTATTCAGCAAACAACTGCAGAGCTGCAAACATTGCAAACAAACTAAGATCTACAACATCCAGTTGTCTTTGTGTATTTGTGAATGAAGCGCCATCTCATGGTTAAATCCTGAAATTGAACAAATGGGGAAATTTGGCAACGCCCTCTTAGGAAATAGTGGGAGGGCTTTAATCTCCCAGCCACTGGGATCCGCTGGGTTTTTAGTTGGAATCTGCTGGGTGGAGTCCTATCTGGAGCGCTACATCTGTATAGGTTGATTATATTTTATATCAATAATCTGAATCTGCAAGGAAACTAGTAACAAAAGGTATTACATTTATGTAGTGTGGTAAATAGTACACTGTTTCCCTCTGAATTGTAGTTGAGTAGAATAGAGTGGTACAGTGATTATGTATTTGTTTATGCCGACCCGGAAGTTGGATTTCAATGGATAGCAAAATAAGATCTGTGATTTAAAAAAGGCAAGTGTTTATGATGATTGACACATTTTATTCATCAGGATAGTCTCCACAAAAACATTAAGGCTATAAAAGTCACTTTTTAGCAACCTCTGATTTTATGACACATAGAATCTTAGGAAATTGACCAGTGGGGTATCTACTGATGTATTTTAACATGTAGCGAAACACTCTTGGACTTATGTAAACAACAGACCTTATAACCAAACATCTAACCAAACACATGTTTAAAAAACAAACATTTACTTTGACACGAGGGAACAAGAAATGCAACTAATTTCCGCGTTTTAGGACCCATTCCTGCAACACTTTATTATTACTTAAGTAAAATACTTAAATAAGTGCTCAATTACATTCTACGACTGATTTTAACTTGCATAGATCTAAACGAACCTTTCTTTAACGGACACCTTAATAAGTAGAAAACATATTTTTTATGATAGTTCCCCTTTCCTGTTTTCTAAGATAGACATCCTGAAAAAAGCATCAAGTTAACCTTTTTTTTTCTTGTCTTCCCCTTTCCTTTCTCTAGGCTCAGTACCTGCCTCAGTTACCCAACAGCAACATCTCACCAGCTCCAGATGTTAAGAAACAGGTGAAGCATAAATATCACCTGCCCAACATTTAACAAAGCAACACGTGTGGGCTGTGCTGAAAAAAGGCTTACTCATGCTAAGCTTTGTGCGATCATTTGAATACAGTAAAATATATTGTTGTTGTTGTGATGGTGAAAATGTGTATTTTGAGTCTGTGATCACGTCGTATTTTTGGCATTATCGCTTAATATTATTTACTCGACAAACAATTGTTAGGTCATTTACAGATGCAGGTGCATCACTCCCTGATAGTCCAATAGCGACGCTATGTTGAAGCCAAGTGCTTCAACATAGTTAACATTGCAGGAAAGTTTATTGTCAAGTCCCAAAACAAACCATGCAATATATTAGACTTTAAGTACTTTGTCAGGCTTAATATTTATCTCTAGATACCCCCAAAAGCTTTTT
>NW_011361528.1:0-1974 GCF_000735185.1 Notothenia coriiceps
TACGGGTCATTTTTGACCCATGTTGTGTCTTAGAGGGGGTTTCCATAGCTTGTGTATCAGAGGGTTAAGAAAAAAGTGACTATGAGATTCCAAGAAGTTTAGACACACCTGTATGCTCACGTTCAGAAGGCTTGATAGTGTTGTGATGGTGGAAACAAGCTTTCTCATGTTCCCTGTGAACCTCTCAGACTGGGATCCTAACCTGCAGGTAAACGCAAACTGATACTGAACCGATGGCAGCCTGTACTGATGATGCAGATGTTGTGAGTTAGCAGATGATCCCACAGTGGCAGCTAGTAGGGTGGGCTTCAGCTACGTGACAGAGCAGCCCCCACTGGGAGGAAGGGGGGGTTGCTGCTGAGTGTATGTATGTGTGCGTATGTGTGTGTATATGTGTGTAGAAGATCAAGGGTAACCCTGGCCATAGAGGGGGTCAGCGGTGTGACAGCGAGGCTCTCCTAGCGACGGGGCCCAGGAATGTTCTCAGGGCCCGGGCCAGGGGAAGTCGGCGGCCCGGGAACAATCACACAAGAGTTAATATTGGCCCTGCAGGGCAGAGGTTAAATGCCTGGAGGTCACAGGACAGAGGAGGGCTGCAACCAGACGGGGGTGTGTGCTGCGCTCTGTGTGTGTGTGTGTGTGTGTGTGTGTGTGTGTGTGTGTGTGTGTGTGTGTGTGTGTGTGTGTGTGTGTGTGTGTGTGTGTGTGTGTGTGTGTGTGTGTGTGTGTGTTCCAGCATTATGTTCTGAAATGTCTTGCCACCCCAGCAGTCTCTAAAGTTCTACACAAGAGAAGGAGCAGTGATAGAGAGAATCTGAGTCAGCATCAAGGAAAAGTGTATTCCTAAGGGGAGACAAACACTATTGCAGTGCCAAAAAAAAAATCATGATAAAAAATAAAAACACTGACAATGCTACTTGGTACTTACAACATTCTCTGCAAAATGTAGCTTATTGTATTTTCTTTATGTGTATAGTTAACTGCATCTTTATTACTTGCATCATAATCTTGCACTCTTTGATTTTGCTCTGTTTCTTCTTGCACTATTTTGAATTGTTTTCACTTTTGTTTTATTGTTATAAGTCTCATATACATTGTGTTACATTTTTGGAGGAGCCTGAGTCTTAAGATTTCTATCGCCACAACTATGGTAGCTACTGGACATGAGAATAAAGCCTTTACGGTTTGAATGAATAACAATAAGACAGGAGTCGCACAGTCTTCTACACGCTCTCAATCTTGTTTCCATTACAACTCCAAACAAATGTTATCTTACTAATGTTTGAATGAATTCTGAATGACCAACATATTTAGATGTTCATGATTCAGCCCTCTAATCATTGATAACAGCTGATTCTTCAGATCAGTGTAAAGGTGTGATTGACGTTTTCTTCCACGCTGTGGATTATAACATGAATGGTTTAGAAAGAAGTTCTTTAAAACGTTTTTGTCTTCTATCGCCTTTCCATGAGGCAACGTCAATGTGTGTGCCAACATCACCGGTTTATAATGAATATTTTTATTTTTATTTAGCCTTTGTTTAACCAGATAAAAAAGCATTGAGATAAAATCTCATTTACAATGTTGACCTGGCCAAGAAGGCAGCCACGTTACACATTATTACACATAACACAGACATATCAAATACAGAGAACACAACTAAGTAAACAAAAGCAGTCACTACATTGTGCACATTTGGGAAAGTAAGAAAGGTACACTACTTATTACTGCAAGAGCAGCTGGTGGTAAGGACAAACAACTTCAATTTAAAACATGCTATTGAGACAAGGGCCCTCAGTTTGAGTTGTGATTGAAGGTCATTCCAAGACCAAGGACCATAATAAAAAAGACTCCTTTTTCCAGCCTAAGTCCGCGCAGCAGGAAACTGTAACCGTATCCAGGCACTGGATCTGAGGTTGTAAGATTCACAAACTGGAGCAAATCTGGCACATACTGTATGTCTTGGAAGCTTAC
>NW_011361529.1:0-2297 GCF_000735185.1 Notothenia coriiceps
CCCCGCCCCCCAGCAGCAGCCATGCGTCATGCAGCCATGCTGACCCCGATCTATAACTGGATCTGATTCTGGGTCGTTATTGATCTGCAGCCGGTGGAGAGGACAGTGTGAAGCAGAGGAGCAGATATATATAAAGGATTATAAATTATTATAAATAAATATATGACGGTAACAGGTATACCCAGGGGGGGCTGAACTGCAGCGAATCACAGGGCTCCTCTATTAGGGGGGCGGGGCCACACGCCTGACAGGAAACAAGGTACAGGCTTTAAAACACAAACAAAACACACACAATACAAAAATAAAAAAACACACACACCTCCATGCACAAACGCTGTTAGTGTTGAAATCAGACTTCCACTGTGTGCTTAGGGGTCACATTATTAGAATAATAATGACGTGTGGACACAGGTACTGTCTGACTTTTGTTACTAAAGTTATGACTTTTTAGAACTTTATTCACAAAGTTACAACTTTAATCACAAACGTCTGGCTTTATCTTATTCTCAAAGTAGCGACTCTCTGTGACTCACCACCACGTGGAAGGGGCTGTTTGGGATGTTCTCGCCTCCGAACCGGATGGTGATCACGTACTTCCCGGGCTCCGGCGCTGTGTAGTAGATATCGAACGTCCCGTCTGCGTTTTCCACAACGTCCACGTCCAGCTCGGCGCCGTCGGGGGTCGACACCTTACACGTGACTTTACCTTTCCCAGCATGCTTAGCATCCACGGTGATGACGGTCTCCTCCCCGATCTGGATGGTGGGGCCCATACCTGATCCTGACAACAGACCACCAATCAGAACAGAGCCTGATCCTGACAACAGACCACCAATCAGAACAGAGCCTGGTCCTGACAACAGACCACCAATCAGAGCAGAGCCTGGCCCTGACAACAGACCACCAATCAGAACAGAGCCTGGTCCTGACAACAGACCACCAATCAGAACAGAGCCTGGTCCTGACAAGAGACCACCAATCAGAACAGAGCCTGGCCCTGACAACAGACCACCAATCAGAGCAGAGCCTGGTCCTGACAACAGACCACCAATCAGAACAGAGCCTGGTCCTGACAACAGACCACCAATCAGAACAGAGCCTGGTCCTCTCTTACTACTCTTCAAGAAAAACATCAGAAAGTAAAATAATACAAAACAGAAAATAGAATAAACTTTAAATAAAAAATTAATAAACCAAATCAAAACTTTTAAATGTAATAACTTCAATCAAATATTACTCATGAGAGTATTCATAATTCATTCATTTGAATGCTGTTCTATTTTAAGATGTTTAAATTCCAGTATTGTTTATTTCTGCTCTTCTAAAAGTACGACTTTATTCTCAGAGTTACGACTTTATTCTCAAAGTTACGACTTTATTCTCAAAGTTACGACTTTATTCTCAAAGTTACGACTTCATTCTCAAAGTTACGACTTTATTCTCAAAGTTACGACTTCATTCTCAAAGTTACGACTTCATTCTCAAAGTTACGACTTCATTCACAAATTCTCAAAGTTACGACTTCATTCTCAAAGTTATGACTTCACTTCCTGACCACTGACTAACCCTAATCTCTAACTCCTGGTCAGCCCAAGTAAAACACCAGAAAGTGTAAATAGTACAAACTCACCCAGTCCGTGTCCTCCAATGGAAACTGCAGAAAAACAACAAGAGGGTCAGAGAGGCTAAAACAGGAGATTCAATCTGATTGGCTGTGAGAGCTGTGATCTGATTGGATGTCAGTGAGCGGTGGGCGTGTCCTGACCTGTGACCAGGCACTTAGAGGCGTCTCCGGTCGGCAGAGCGAGGATTCGGTACGGAGAATACGGGATCTCATCTCCGCCGTACTTGATGGTGATCGTGTAGCGGCCCGCCATGTCGGGTACGTAGGAAACCGTGTACGTTCCATCGCGGTTATCTCGAATATTCGCCTTCTTCGGTTTCCCCTCTGGATCCTGAGACAGGAGGACAGGAAGTGAGATGGAGGACTGGGATGTTTCCAAACATCTGGAACAAACTACTGGAAACCTGCAGGTCCGCTCAAACTCTTACTCTCTTTTTTATTTTTCATTTATTTTATTTATTCATTTTTTTACACTTTATTTTCCTTTTTCTTAAACAACAAATACAGTGTCAAAAACAAAAAAACAGGTGTGCTACAGAATAAGACAAGAGTAATAGTACAAAAACATTTAAAATGATGGACAAACAAATGGTTTACTACTTTTAAATCCAGGCTAAAGACTTTTCAATGCCTATATATATATTTATAATTATATATATATATATATATATAA
>NW_011361530.1:0-1915 GCF_000735185.1 Notothenia coriiceps
TCCCTCCCGGATGACTGAACTTCTCACCTTATCCCTAAGGGAGCCACCCTGCGGAGGAAGACCCATCTCGGCCGCTTGTATATTGAACGTCAATATCATACAAAAATATAACGTTTCCTACGTGTTCCCAGTTCCTTTCCTATGGTGTGCTTGTTCCTCCTGGTAAGAAACCATATGCCTACTGGTAACCTGTCTCTAATATACTGTATACAATCACACCAGGTGCCCAAAGACACCCTCAAAATAAAGGCATTAAAAGGACTTGAACTAACTGACGTATTATATAATAATACACTTGAACAGAAACAAAAACAATAAGAAAATACATGTAACTATTAAATGTTTTTAGTGATGCAAAGATGGAGTTTTATTCCCTCTCCTTCTTCCATTTGTATTCTTAAAGCGTCTGCTTTCACTTCCCCATATGGCTTTATTCAAACATACTTTACTGAAGCATGCAGGACTCCCAGCAGTGAAGTAAAGAGAGCATTTAGTTTAGCATAACTAACGTTCAGTTAAAGCTGATAAAATCCCTAAAGCTTTGAGAAACTTAGATGGTTTTCTCAGGATAGAAATGTATTTTGTATCACAATGCTAAGTTGAATACTCGATTCTGATTGGTCAATTTGAGCATTCCAGAGGTCTGATCGTTTTCAGTTGCTAGGCAGAACAGACCGTTGCTAAGGAGGATTGAGAAGTTTCTGAAAGACTAAAAGTGACATACTCTCTCTCGTTCAATCTCTCCCTGTGCAGCAAACTCAAGAGATCAAAGTGTTTAGATCAAAAGTTTAAACTCCTACAGCGGGGTTCTGACGTAAGTCCAAAAGACAAAGATGACTCGATAACCCTAATGCCAGCGCTTCAACATTTCTAATGAAGATGAGATAAAGAAGTCACGTTTATCGGACCACCAATGAGACGCTGTTGCTGAGGGTTGACACAGATCTTATTAGTGAGCGGTGTCAGTGTTTGCACAACACTCACGAGGAAACCTCGGAGCAGAATGGCTGCAGTCTCAGAACTCTCCGTGCTGCTGTTCGCTCTCATCAGCAACATCCACGCTGAAGAACTCATCATCATCCAAAAGGAGAACGACTCTCTCACCTTCGAGCTCCCAGAGGAGGCCGGCTCCTGCCTGATCTCCAGATCTGTTGGTGAGGAGAAGCTGGTCCTGTGGAGCACCTCTGACCTCTGGCCCCAGAACTCCTCAGTACCTGAAGACCTGAAACAACGACTCGTCAGCGTGGCCGATACTTCTACCTACATGATCCAGAACCTGACCCGTTCAGACTCCGGCCTGTACCAAGCGGAGTGCTGGACTGAGGGCAACGTGACTCATGAGAGAAACATCACACTGACTGTTTGTAGTTCAACGCATAGGATGAGATATGAATACCAGAACGTTGGAAATACAATAGACCTGCCTTGTCGTGGAGCAGCTGACCACCTGGACGCCCAGTGGCTCAAACGGGATTATCGATATGAACAAGAAACATGGACCAGAGTTTTT
The DNA here is from genome assembly GCF_000735185.1 of Notothenia coriiceps. Lineage (NCBI taxonomy): Eukaryota > Metazoa > Chordata > Actinopteri > Perciformes > Nototheniidae > Notothenia > Notothenia coriiceps. Next base: position 1,511 of record NW_011361530.1, read on the forward strand.
GGGGACGATACGGCATCAGTGATGGAACATGATAGAGGAAGATACCAAGTGGTGAAGAAGACATCAACTCTACGTATATCCAACATCTCACCAGCTGACCTCGGAGAATACACCTGTCTGCTGATGGACCAACAGCAGTGTGTTCGCAGTAACACTGTAGAGTCTCAGCTGGACTATGAGTATATCTATCACTCAGTGGAAGACACGGCTGTGTTGCAGTGCCCTGGCTCTGGTTTCAATGAAGAGAAGCCTCCAGATTGGAATACTCTCTTATTCAATATTCACCAAGGACAACATAACCAGTCTGTGGGTGTAATGGACCAGAACTACTCTCTGGTGTTAACATCGGTAACATTAAATCACACAGGTCTGTACTATTGTAAAATCTTAAATGCTGTGAAAATA
>NW_011361531.1:0-2618 GCF_000735185.1 Notothenia coriiceps
AGGTAGGTCAGGTCAGTGAGCTTTGAGGTGGGTACACACAGACACACACACAGAGAGAGAGAGAGAGAGAGAGAGAGAGACACACACACAGAGAGAGAGAGAGAGAGAGAGAGAGAGACACACACAGAGAGAGAGAGAGAGAGAGAGAGAGAGAGAGAGAGAGAGAGAGAGAGAGAGAGAGAGAGAGACACACACACACACACACACACGGAGAGAGAGAGACACACACACACACACACACACACACACAGAAAGAGAGAGAGAAACACACACACACACACACCTCTTTAATATGTATGAGGGAAAGTACCTGCTCTCTAGCAGGGACTGAAAAGGTTCCAGAAAAAGATCTTTTTGGTGTGAACGCAACATCCAGGAACTATTGGAACTATTCCTGGGAAAAGTATGAGTATTCTGACCTGCATGTGTGTGTATTGAAATGTAATCTATGCGTATCTATCATCTCTATCACACACTAACCTGGATGTATCTGTGCTATAATGTGGAATATGTAATATTAGCTCTGCGCATTAATATTTAATGCGTGTGAAATCTCATTTCCTGTGGTCATGTGATCGCTGATCCCTGCTGGGATTCCTGATCTCGTCTGAATCGTTTAAATCTCTCAGGTTTCTTTACTTTATGAAAATGCCTACAAGCAGCAAAAATAAATTAACTGATAACGAGCACAGAAGCAAAATAGGAATTAGATTCTTTAGATAACATGGAGTCTTTGATGTTCCTCTGCTCTGACCGCTCTCCTCTTGCTGCCTGATTAAAAAGTAAAACTGGGTTTCAGGATCACACCGTCCTGAATTAATAATGACCTCGGACACAACAAACCTTATTAAATATACATTTGCGTATGCATGACGTTGGGATTAAACAGAGGTGAACAAACGTAATCATATCCTTTAATTAAGTACTAATTAAATACTAGAAAAACAAGAAAAAGTCCTGCATTTTGAGCAAAACTAACTATATTTTCATTTCAATTTATTAGTTTAATAATTATTTGCGCAGTTTTTTTAAATGAATATTATGTAAGAAATGCAATGCAAGCTATATATAATTTTTATATATTTTTATTATTATAATTAGATTTTTTATATATATTTCTTAATTTTTTTGTCACTAAAAAACTGATGACAAAAAAAATGTATCAATTTTTATTTTTTATATTTTAAGGAAAGTACATGAATGGACAAAAAAAGCCAATTAAATTCAAATAAAATATATATTTTAGCTTATAAATCTGGTTATGTCATTGGTTTAAAAGGTTATGAAAAGACAGCGTATATCTCTAAGAAAATGTAATAATAAGATTATTATTAAAAGACTTATTGATACGCCAGAGATAGAAAGCGTCTCACCGGAAGTTGGTCATGAAGTGTTTGAACTTGTCGGTGCGTTTGGACAGCGGCACGATGATGTTGATGGGGACGTTCGATGTGTCCACCTGCTCGTTGCTGACCTTCATCAGCGGGCCGAAGGGTCTGAAGAAGACGAGGCGTCTGAACTCCTGAGCGGCTTCTCCTCTGAAGGTCAGCTCGTACAGCGTGCCTTTGTCCTTCTCCGTACGAGTTATACCTGAACAAAGATATGAACTCATCAACAAACAGATTTAATAAATGGGGCGAAGCTTGTTCACTTAGATCAGGGGTGTCAAACCCAATGTCATCGCGGGCCACATCAGATTTTCATTGACATATCTTTACATGAGACTTTAGGAGAGTTGACTGTAAAGAAGGAGACATCCAAACTACAACAAGACTAAGGGAGCGGTAAAATAGTTTTTGTTTTGCTTAAGAAGTTCCCTTAATGTCCCGGAAGTATCTAAGTGGCATCCATGGAAAACAGCTGCTTGGATTCTCTAGATCAGGGGTTCCCAAACTTTTCAGCCCGCGACCCCCAAAATAACAGTGCCAGAGATTGGCGACCCCCTGTCGACGGACGGACGGACGGACGGACGGACGGACGGACGGGGTGCTAGTGAATTAATTTCAGTTTTTCGCACTCTCGCGGGAGTGTCATTATTGTCTCACTACTATCACTACAGATGTAGCACTGAATTTCGGACTCCAGCTTACAGCTTCCTGCCTACTACCTGCCAAAGACCAGTATAGAGGAATGTTAAGCCCTCCCACTATTTTCCAAGAGGGCGTTGCCAGATTTTCAATTTCAGGTTTTAACCAGGAGATGGCGCTTCATTCACAAATACAGAAAGACAAGTTTCATGGACTTTCAGTTGTGTTTTGAAGAGCATTTGAACACATCAATATTTTAGATCAACTAAAGTATATCTAATCTTGTAATTCAATAATATATAGTCTTTATATATTAAATAATTATAATGTAAATGTTTACATTACACTTCTTTATTTGTTATGCTCATACTTTAACCTTTACAATCGTTTGCTTTAATATGCAGTATATTTTTGTGTTTGCTTCCTCCTGCTCCCTTTCGGACACATACTGTATGATTTATTATTATTATTAATATGAAGATATTATTAAGATAAGATAAGATGTTACTTTATTGATTGAACATTTTAGTTTAGAATGTGCTGTCCCACGGTAACAGAAGGCCCGAGAGAGAGAGAGAGAGAGAGAGAGAG
>NW_011361532.1:0-2729 GCF_000735185.1 Notothenia coriiceps
TCTTAATGAAAAATCTTTATTGTTTCCCTTTTCCAGGAATCTCAACAGAGAAGAATTAGATATGAATTATTGATGCCATAAATGATTGCATACATTTACAGTTTCTTATGTCTCCAGTGTGATCGCGGTCAAACAATCCGTGTCTCACTTCTTCTCAGAATTTACTGAACCCACTAAAAGGGTTTCTTCTCAAATGATCAGGAAATAACAATCACTCATATCTTTCGTTCAGATTTATGTGGTCGGGTTTTTATTTCCTCTTTGCGAAATGCAGCAGTGTCAAATGTCCCTCTTGGGTTGCCGTACGTAGCGGTTCAATAGGAGGAACAACTGAGGAAAAGAGTGCAGGACATTTAGAGGAAATAGGAAAAGGAAACACTGGTTAGGAGAGGAAAGGGTTTCAAAGGAAGAGGGAGAGGATGAGGAGGGAGAGGATGAGGAGGGAGAGGATGAGGAAGGAGGGAGAGGATGAGGAGGGAGAGGATGAGGAAGGAGGGAGAGGACTAGGAGGGAGGGAGAGGATGAGGAAGGAGGGTGAGGAGGGAGAGGATGAGGAAGGAGGGAGAGGATGAGGAGGGAGAGGATGAGGAAGGAGGGTGAGGAGGGAGGGAGAGGATGAGGAAGGAGAGGATGAGGAAGGAGGGAGAGGACTAGGAGGGAGGGAGAGGATGAGGAAGGAGGGTGAGGAGGGAGAGGATGAGGATGAGGAGGGAGAGGATGAGGAGGGAGAGGATGAGGAAGGAGGGAGAGGATGAGGAGGGAGAGGATGAGGAAGGAGGGAGAGGACTAGGAGGGAGGGAGAGGATGAGGAAGGAGGGTGAGGAGGGAGGGAGAGGATGAGGAAGGAGGGAGAGGATGAGGAGGAGGGAGAGGATGAGGAAGGAGAGGATGAGGAAGGAGAGGATGAGGAAGGAAGGAGAGGATGAGGAGGGAGAGGATGAGGAAGGGCTTCTTGTGCGTTTCATACAGAATCAGGTTTATTGTTGTTGTTATTATTATAAATACAAGGAAATAGATTTTGTGTATAATGGTGCATAAAAAAAGCAAAAGGAAAATAAGTTGAAAAATATGAAGAATTACAAAATATATAAATTGAAAAAATATAATAATGTTTTTAATAATAATAAAAACACAAAGTGCTATAACGCTGACTCATGTCACGGTTCAAGACTCATTCCTGCACCTCTTTAGCTTCAGTTTGTACCCATCATGCCCTCTGATTCTCTCTATCCTGATTGGCTGTTCAGATCTGAAGCAGGACGAGACGCCCCCCCGCACCCCCACTGGAAACGCCCCCTCCTCAGAGTCGGATCTGGAGGTTTCCAGCCACAGCAACGACCTGCTGGTTTCCCAGGAGGAGGACGAGCGATTGGCCAAAGAGCTGTCACTCAAAGAGGCCGCCGCCCACGACCTCTCCCATAGGCCGAAACGCCGGCGCTTCCACGAGAGCTACAACTTCAACATGAAGTGTCCGACGCCCGGATGCAACTCTCTGGGTGAGGAAACACAGGACGACAAATTCAGAAAATACAGAAACATGTGCTTCATGGTTTGTTCACACTCAAGGGGATATTTGGTTTAGCCGATCTAAAACCCAAAGATATTCTGTTTAATGTGAGGAACAACCAACGGAAACAGCATATCTCAACATTTATTAGGCTGACACAAGTATTTTCTGCCATTTTCAATTCAAAGAAACTTGAATTAGTACCATTTAAATGTCCTTATAAGTATAACATGGTAGTATAATCAGCTTGTTTTTGCACAGACTAACAGAGGGTATTATAATTAATAAGCCTTATTCATTCTGTTATTTTCTATTCCTTTATGATTATTATTATTACATTTCCTAATAACTGCACTTGATCTGTATCTGTAGAAAGCTTGAAACTACTTTTTATACATGATTTAGGTCCCTTCATTTGTATTTTCTATGTTTTGAACTCATGTATTACCCCAAGGAGAAACGGAAACAGCATATCTCAACATTTATTAGGCTGGCAAAAGTATTTCCTGCCATTTTCCCATTAAAAGAAACTTGAATTGGTTCATATTTATTCAAAAATATCTAAACAGTTGGTGATATTGTTCTGTAGATTGATGCATTTCAAAACAGAAACAAACCTCAAATGTTTCACTTAAGTCACTGCAGGTGTGTCTTCGTGATGTTAGAGTTCCTTCCTGTTTCAGGTCATCTGACGGGGCGACACGAGAGACACTTCTCCATCTCAGGATGTCCTCTCTACCACAACCTGTCAGCTGATGAGTGCAAGGTACACACACACACACACACACACACACACACACACACACACACACACACACACACACACACACACATATATACACACACAGAGACACACACAGACACACACACACACACACACACACACACACACACAGAGACACACTCATATATACACACACACACACACACACACACACACACACACACACACACACACACACATATATATATATTTAAATTACATTTAGATTTTCCTTTGATTTGATTTTTTGTCATCAAGAACATTTGAGTAGAAATATGTGCTTTTATGTCGCTTTTTAACAAAACCCCTCGTAAGCAGAGGTGGAAGAAGTACTTGTTGTCTAGAAGTAGCGATACTCAATTGTACTGCATTCACAAGAAGTGGTCGTGCCACAAAGCCTCGAGGTGGTTACTGCAGTTATTCTGCTCACACACACACAGACACACACACACACACACA
>NW_011361533.1:0-3900 GCF_000735185.1 Notothenia coriiceps
ACACACACACACACACACACACACACACACACACACACACACACACACACACACACACACACACACACACACACACACACACACACACACACACACACACTTCATATGACTCTTTAATTTGGCAAAGCTATTACTAGTTGTTTTTTTTAGTATAAGGAGACTCTGTAGTTTCTATTCGTACACTATATATCATTTCTATAATGTTCCTTAAGTCAAAAATCAGTGTACTTCTTCCACATCTTCACACACACACACACACACACACACACACACACACACACACACACACACACACACACACACACACACACACACACACACACACACACACACAAACACACATACCTCCCATCCCTCTCCCCCGCAGACGCCCCACCCTCCACTGAGTTTGTCCACCTCGGGTCAGGAGCCACGTTTATGGTACCTGGTCCGCAGCCAGGTTTGAAAAAGGCGAAGCATCCCTCTGCTCGGACAGGTTTGGATTTCAAACGGATGCCAGTCGGACCACCGGGGCCCCAACTAAAAGCCCCGTGTGTTTACCGAGGGAGGGTTAGGGTGCGTGTGTGTGTGTGTGTGTGTGTGTGTGTGTGTGTGTGTGTGTGTGTGTGTGTGTGCGTACCCTGGGTGGTGCCACCGCTACTTGAGTTTATACAGAGTTTGGTTTTGATGCAGAATGCTATTTTGATCAGGAATGACGAGGGATAACGAGGGATGCTCTGCAACGACTTCTGGGGGTGACACACTAATCACTCGATCTGGAAAAGTGAAATGCTTCTGCAACAAGAAGCAGTTTGTGTTTCAGAAATGATTCGTCATGGATAGGGGGGGGGTCTGCTCGTAGGTGGCCTGCGGATGGAAGAGGAGCGGTCAGGTGATTTGTTGTCCCAAAAGTTTGCTGGAGTTTGCTGAAGGTGGAAGCAAAAGTTATTGCAATTTCTCAAATCTGGAAACAGCAGTAATTGCCGCCGCCTCGCTGCCAAACACGACCGCGGGAACTTCAGATGCAAAGTCGCAGAAAATATTCAGAGTCATTATGCTCAGAGTAAATCACTGAAACCACAGTGTCTCCGAGAGCAGAAGCTGATGCACAAAGTAGAGCCAGGCAGCATGATACCTTAACTAAATACACCAAATCACCCAGGTAACTGTATATATACTGTATAACATATAATGCCTTTGAATCTGCTTGTATGAGACTATGTTAAGCACTCAAAATATTCACAATGCTTTTCAACAATAAGCCAAACTCAAGCACTTTATAACAACTTTTAAGGTGTAAGTATCATAACCAACGTGGTTTCTTTGACAAAACAAAAGGAAAATTAAGCTTTTCGATGACTAACTATAGGTTTTCGTGTCCAGAACGCAGACGCGTCAAAAGTCCAAGCGGACGATACTTAAATTGTTTTGATCCCTCAGTGACATTCTTTTCTTAAAGCATTAATATTCTCACAGTTGTAATATGTGAGACTATTGTAATATACGTTTTTTTAAGAGGTCATGTTTTTTGCTTTGAGTCAAAATATCTGCAACAACAAATTGTGCACAAAAAAATATTGTACTTTAAAGCAAATAATGAAAGCTAACGTAAGGTGTGATCTCATTATAATGCATTATTACATAGTGAATATTAATTCATAATGTTAGTAATAGAGCTATAGGCAGATTATAACACATTATTAGTATGTTTGTAATGCATTTTGGACAGTTGACATACAAAGAGTTATTTTCTTTTTGACACATGCATGTCACCATATTTACCTCCTCCTTCCTCCCTCCTCCCTCCTCCCTTCCTTCCCTTCCTCTCCATCCCACTAACAGGACTGTAGGTCTTTCGGTCTTTACGAACAGAACCAGCTCCACCTATACATCTCTGCCTGCTCTCGGGCCAGGAAGAGTCACAGACCATTTCACCCGAGTATTAATGACCTTTGAGAGAAGTTGCCTCTATGCGGAGCTACAGTACCAGAGTATATACAGACAGAAGGGGGGGGGGCGGGGCAGGGTGCCAAGGAGAAGAGAAATGAGGTGTGGGAAGGCGAGGGTAGAGAAACAACAAAGAGCAGATACAGATTGAAGGATTTGAAAAGGCTCGCACTGTACAGTCTCACCAGCCGAGGAAATAAACAGCTGTCAAGACGTACACTCAGCAGGGATCGGGGGGGGGCAGACTGCCAAGAAACATGAAGAGACATTAAGATCATGTGAACAAATGAAAGCAAGGCTACCATGTTTCCCTATCTCCGGTCCAGGTTTTCATATATAGAGGTGTTCCACTTAAATAAAACACTTAAGGAAAGAGCTGAATACTAACCTGCATGTTCTTCAACATAACTAATAAAATAACGAATGCCGTATTCTAAAATTAAGATTGTTGTATCAGTAACTATATTATAACTGTAACTGTTTCCAATTACATTGATACTGTGCCCAAAAACATGAAGAACTATCAGAAGTTGAAAGGCATAAATCACTACGATACATTCAATGATATTCAGCATAAGAACAACATAATACACTAAGTTTATATGCTGCGTTCACACCGGACGCGACTTCGCTCTAATCGCTCGAGTTTCCCCGCGGCTGTCAGCTGTGTTTACTCGCATCATTCAAACAAGACGCGCTGGCTCGGGGGCTACAACTACAACACAATGAACATATTTGACCGTGATTTAATTGTAATACACGTTTCTAAATAATGCCGAAGTAACAACATACTGATACCGGTTAGTAAAAACCATGAATTAAGGCTTTGACAAGTCTGCAGACAGACGGCAGGCGAAACACCTTTTTAAAATGTGTGTTTTCTGAATGGAGCTTGGCTAAGCTAACGCAGTATATGCTCCGACCGTCCACACTCACAACAACGGCCTACAGACATAAATAAACCAGCGACTGTATTCTCCATGACACAGGCAGTCTGTGGTTTGTACTTGTTTAACTTCTGTCTAGTTTCTGAACAGATATGAGGAGCTGTGAGCTCTGAGTGCTAACAGCTAGCGGCTGATGTTTTGGTTTTGTGGTTCTACGTCAGTGACGGCAGGCTGATATCCTCACCGCTGATTGGATACCACGAGATCGCGTCACGGGAATTTGATGCTCGGAGCGTCTGTCCGCATCTCTGCATTGACTTTACATGTAATCGCGCCGCCCCCAAACATCGCATCGGTGTGAACGCATCAAGAGACCTAAATGAGGCCAGCAGATGGAAATTAGCCATTAGTTCAAATCTGGCATAATTCATATATTCTGTTTTCTGAGATGAATATATTTGCGTGCATGGTCCTTGTTGAAATAAACACATAATAATAAATCAATGACAGACCAAATCCAAATACTAGCTCATGAGTTGTAATGCATTTGTTAGCATTCTCACAAACTAATGCAAATATGGACTGGATATAAAGTTTGTATCACACATGAGAGATTGTTTTTTCGGGGGTTTGATGAGCAGAAAAGAGATACATCTAAATGAAAAGATGGTAGTTGTTGGAAGGGATTGTAATAAAGTGTAATGGTATGGATCTTTTGTTGAACTCCCAACCTTCTAATGAAGTAATATATCAACAACTTCCTATTGTGTTTGAGGTATATCTCCAATATACTTTTTTGGTCGTCTCCAAATGTTTTCAGACACCTACCTAAACGTACATATAGGGGCTTCGTTCTAGGTAGAGCCTTTTGCCATGCGCAAGACCCCCATTTTTCCTACATTTCCCACCATTTGTCATTCTTAATTATGTCACAGAACACGTTTACATCGACTGCATTTCTTGGGGCTAATAGTGAGAGTCTAATACGATCTTTTTTAAATTCCTGCCCTGATGTGTGGTGGTGTTTCTTAACAATGCAGTCTCCATGAACAGTGGTCCTGCCATGTGTGGATGAGTGACCCCCCCC
>NW_011361534.1:0-3016 GCF_000735185.1 Notothenia coriiceps
CCAGTAAACTCATCTGTGTGTCTTCGGTGTTTATTAGTCGAGTACAGTTTGATGTTCTGCTCTCTGTGTGCGTTAGGGCTGCTCGATATATCGTGTCGTGACTAGGGATGTCCCGATCACCTTTTTTTGCTCCCGATCCGATTCCGATCATTTGATTTGGACAATTTGCCGATACAGATTTTTCCCGATCCGATCTTTATGCAATGCATTAAGAGAAAAAAAAGCATCCAAGTTGTCCCTTAAGGTTATTTTTTTATTTAAATTGGATATTCTATCCAACATGGATATAGCTTCTTTCTTTCACAGCAGCATTGGATCAGTTCAGTTGTGCAGCATTGGATCAAAACAAAATAAAGCTTATCAGTACTCGTTAGCTTACTGCTACAATTAGACACTGCGCCCACTCTGTTGCCAGATTTGAGAGAAATAAGCAGGTCTATGAAAACAAGCCCCAAAGAAGCAACACATACATGATGTTCTGTAATTTGAAATCAAAACTAAGGCCTCAGGATGACTTTAAGACTTGTACATGGTCATTTTTGTTTTGTAACATTGAATAAAAAAATAAAAAAAAATAAATAAAAAATCAGATCCCCGATTTTTTTGTCCCAATTCCGATCTTTTGAAAATCACGTGATCGGCTCCGATCCCCGATCACGTGATCGGATCGGGACATCACTACAAAAATTATCCACTTAAATGCTACATTTTACTTACAGACATTTGCTAGCGTAAAAGCTGAGCCAAGCTACCAAGATGTTTCCAAGGTTTGTTTCTAACTGTCTTAAAACATTTTGTAACTCTTGTAAATGTTTCAGCTGTAATACAAGTGTTTTTACATTTGGAACAATAAAGTATCTCTGTATCTGATGCTAAATGGCTAATGGCTACGCTCACAAGCTGAGGGCCATGTGGTGGACAAAATGCCAAATAAAACATTTTCGAAATAATTAAAGATGGCGTTGTTCTTGTAATAGAGAATATAGAGCGTAGAGCAAGTCTTAGCATTGAAAGTATCCGTTACTTCTGAAGACAGTAAGCTAGTTAGCCAGTAATGCTAACGGTTGCATCTGAAGATAGAGACAGACACACTTTTCTCACGACAGCCCATTGGACATGACTGCAGCATGTAGAGAAATCCAGAGATTGACAGCACATGACTTCAACAATTTGGCAGAACAACGGAAAAATGTAAATGATTCTCTTTAAATGTGGAATTCCTGCTACTCAGAAACTAATCAGAGAGCCAAAGCTGGAGGCCCACGGCCAGACAGAATTATAAAACAGCATGCATTACATGTAACTACACGCATATTAAGTGTGGAGACCTGTCCCTACATGGACTGCCTATTAAAACATGTATCAGATGTCATAGGGCAACATTTGGTCAATTCTGTTTTTGTAGATACAGCTTGAGCAGCTTCGCCAAAGGGCAGATCGTTTGAAGGGTAGGTAGGAATATTTGGGAGGTAAAATCACACACAACTACACGATATATATATAAATGTATAATCCCTGCTTACATACCACTGTCTCTCTGCCTCGAGCTGCAGGAGTTTTGAGAGGGAGATTTAAAGCTTAAGGAGCGCAGATATTGTGATGTCTCTTTTTGAAAAGCTACTGTGGGAAAGATGCCTCCTACCCGCACGCACGCATGCACACACACACACACACACACACACACACACACACACACACACACACACACACACACACAAATAGACCACAGCAGAGGTCTGTCAGAGTGGAAGGAACAGAATGTAAATAAGATTTCAGTTAAGTACCGTAGTTAATCACACATTTGAGGTATTTCTACTTTATGCTATTCCTAACAACAGATCAGTGGGACATTCTGTATTTGTATTCCACTTTTATTGGACATTAATAATCCTTAATTCATTTGGAGATTATGATTCAACCTATGATGTAAACATGATGAGACAAGTGCACGATATCCACTTTTACTTTTGATACTTTGCTTGTTTTACTGATAATACCTCTGTTATCTTACTTAGTGAAGTATTGTGATATTGTCGGTTTTAGGCGATGTTATGAATGCTTTTCCACCAATGAGGGCACAGTGGAGTTAACAGAATGTAAACAAGTTAATTTACATAAGTACAATAGTTTATTTCGTAGTTTTATAATACTAGATTATACTTTCTAACAACACTTCTGAGGGAAATATAGTCTTTTTCTCCACTATAATTGCACAAATGTAATTATGAGTTACCTAAAATCTTTATAAAATATGATATATAATGTAGCAAGGGCTATTTGAGTGCTTAATATCTACTTTAAATACTAATACTTAAAGTGCATTTTACTAATTAACTTCTATAACTTTACTAAATACTGAAAAAAGGACTTTTGCTTTAATGAGTAATTGTAAAATGTTGGATTTCTTTTGTTAAAGTAAACGATGTGTGTACTTCTTCTTAAAACAAAAGAATAAGTGTCTGTAAGTAGTGAAATAATATGCTATCATTATGTCCATCGACGTGAAAGGTAATGACACTAATTGTGAAAACAAATCAAAGGTTTAAGTAATTTATCCCCAAAGAATAATTTGTTCACGCTTTTTGTAAACTAGACTTTAGTTTTTGGAGCGATTTGGAGATTTTCCCTTGGAGTTTTATTATTCCTGACAGTTTATAAAGCGAGAGACTGATTATAAACAATACTCAAAAGATTAATCAATAATGAGAGTAATTGCTTCCAGCAGCTCGGATGACTTCTCTGCTTAATAATGAGAATACTGACACGCTGACGCAATGCCCAAAGATCTCTTAATGAAGATTTTAAAAAGTCCTGTACTTTCTACTTCTTACATGTTGAACTCAAATACCTGTACTTTCTACTTCTTACATGTTGAACTCAAATACCTGTACTTTCTACTTCTTACATGTTGAACACAAATACCTGTACTTTCTACTTCTTACATGTTGAACTCAAATACCTGTACTTTCTACTTCTTACATGTTGAACTCAAATACCTGTACTTTCTACTTCTTAC
>NW_011361535.1:0-3417 GCF_000735185.1 Notothenia coriiceps
GATCGCCTACTGCTATATTTAACCATATATCGAGCCCGATCGTCGATTTCGAATGGCTTAATGTAATTGTTTGCCTGACTGGCCATTGTAATTGGGCTCTTTGAAGATCCAAAAATCCATGGTTTTCTTACATTTCCGATCGGATTGGCAAAAACTTCAGAATTTGTATTGACCGCCATTAAAATGACAGCTTTGTTTTTCCCAAAGAAAAAGAAAAAACATCTTAACTCATCACTGCTACTCTTGGTCTTTATCAGCACTTGCTGATCGTACGTTCTTTTAAGGAATTCAATGCTTAAGCATCATCATGGGGAACATCGTCAAAACGGAGCAGCAACATTTAGTAGAAGCAGCATCATCATCAGACACTGCTGGGACTGCCGGTCTATCCCAACAGCACAGGTCTAAAATCTTTTAAATCAAATACAAATATTATATATTAACACTAATCTGGCTAAATATAGTACCTTAAGCTAGGCACTTTTTTATTTTGGAGTTCCATTTATAAACTGTATTTCTCCAAAGAGAATGAAACGTAAAGATAAAACAACTAGTGGATGGACTCACCATGACACCACACACTGGTTTTTATAAAACATTTTAACCAGCAAGGTCATGAAAGGCTGTAGCTAATCCCAAGCAAACCACATTCTCAAAGACGACTGTCACAAATAACTATGAAAACTCTGTGAGAGGGTTAGGGATGTAAGACGAGAACTTGGACAACACAAAAACTGGGTAGCAGGTAGCTCTAAAGAAATCATTACGATATCATCTGTTTTACTGAAGGGGACCATCGTTTACTAAATGGACGAAGTGAAGAGGAGGGTTATTTTCCTAGACTTCTCTACAATCAGATTTATTTTTACAACCACAGGATTTGCTCCCTGCTGGCCATTAGAGAGAATGCAGGGTCAGGTCAGTGATTGGCTTCACTTTAGAGAACACAAGGTTTTCACCTGTGAGCATGGTCAAATGTTGCTGCATCTGTCCACGGAAACATTCCAGCAGAATGTGCTGGCTTTGTGCAAAGTATCATGGGTAAAACATAAAAACTCCCATCTTATTTACCCTAAATTCTTCCATCTCCTTGTCATAAAATTAATCCCTCAAACAGGCAGAGGCAAAGGGCAGAGGAGCAGAGAAAAGAAAAGTACATATTAAAAAGTATTGATGTCCCCTGTGTCTCTGTCAGACAAAAGACGGGCCGTCCAGCACCCCTTCCCCCCACTGAGTAATTTAGCCATAGTTCTCTAAATGCTTCCTAGCAAAACTTGGAATATGGAATGAAGGGGACGGGGGCACTGTGGCGGAAATATAATTACGGCCACTAAAAGCTGGGGAAGGCTGAGAATGGGGGATGACATCAGACCAATTTCACACTGTGGCCCTGGATGGCCAGCCCAAGCCAGGGCCTCGCCGCGCAACACTGATCAAAGCCTGCTGCAGCCGCCCCAAAAACCAAAAAAGGGAGACTTAACTATGCTAATCTCCAGGACAAATATATTTTAATCTTGTTAGAATACAAGTTAATACCGCAGCTCAGTGACCAAACTTTATGCTATAAGAGAAGGATACAATAATACAAAATCACACTTTGTTTCCAAGTTTTCTATTGAGCAAGTAAATGTTGATTCTCATGAAAAACAAGAGATGAGTAAATAGTCATACCTCATATGGTCATCATGTTCTCCAGACCCTGTGAGCTCATGCAGTACAGATCTTAAAGTAACTGATGGTATAATATGCTTCACAAATGTTGCTCTTCCTAACAATCCATAACCAGATTATAATTATTTGATCCGTATTGAACAATTGTGCACCTGATTATTTATGTCCTAGGTCAATTTTCACTGACAATGCAGGGCATAGTGTCCTTTAGGAGGCATAAGGCAGAGGTATGGAGGTCAGGGTGGTGGACAGGACTTTGATTCAGGGGAAAAGGAGTTCAATCACAGACCTGCAATCAACAGCCGTGTCATCTCCAAAGTACTTGCAGGTATCTGGGTACACGATATCATTACTAAAAACTAGTCAAATGATGAAGAGACAAACACCCAACACTTTATCCCAATCTAAACAGCTTTATCTCCAGGTAAAAAGAGCTTATAATCACTCGATGGGAACACAGGGACCTGTCAGAACAGCAGATCAACATTAGAACTAGTTGCTCTATAAACTGTGATACATCTCTCTGTGTTCCCAGATGTCAGCAGGAAAGAACGATAGACAGAACCACCAACAACAGACCCAGTTTGTATGACATTGGAATTTCCCTTTAGCTAGACAGAGAGTTCCGCTATATAATATGTTGGTCCCTCTGCCAATAAGACTGTCTATGCCCTCAGAGCGGCTCTACTTAAGTAAACTGAAGACCCAGTGGTCCATCAATGGGCTGTGGGAAATGAGCACTTAACGGGTGTGAGGGTTGTCTGTCACGCTGTTAGCAGTCAGCACCTTGGTAACCCTTGATCTGTCAGGGGTGGAAGCTGGGCTTCTAGACACTTCTAAACAGGCAGCTAAACAATAAGCTTGTATGGATCCTACTGTGACTTCAATCCCTGGGCAGAAAGGAAACTAAAGCGGCAGGGAGGGAGGGAGGTAGACGTCCTGCTGCGGGGGGGCAGCTGATCTCAGGTTGAGGTTGTGTTTTTTGCTTTGGAAGATGCACAACCTGCACAAAGTTGTCTTGCAGTGGCACATGGCTCAGACTCACGCTAGAGTTTGTGTTTGCTAATGTTAACAGCGTTATTATCTATAAATGAAAGCTTCTCAGAGAATCTGAAAAAGGAGTCTGGGGACCCCTTCAGACTGGTTTTTGTACTGATTAATAGCCTACCCTCTTTGTTGACCACTGTGGTTTGGTAAGGCTGGCTTCTTTCTAATTCCACACTACCTCCTGATCGCATCCTCACCACTAAGCTAAAGGCGGCTAATGTGTCTGCTGATGGTGTTAAGCCACCTTTGTTTTTAAGACACATAGAAGTTTCAAACTTCGCCCAGTAAGGTGTTTACTAACGTATTTTATGTCGTAGAGCAACACTTGTCTTATCCACAGACCTTTTTTCAGGATAACATCCAAAAACACATTCAGATAAAATGAGTGAACAGCAGTGGCAGTGGCAAAATGCTGACTCGTGTTCAGGTTAAAGGACTCATTCCTGCACCTCTAAGCTGCCTGGTTGGTGAATAAAGACAAAAGCTGTATGGTACATGATTTCCTATGGCCTGTAGTTTATAAGAGCTACACTATGAGTTTTTTTGTGACAAAAAAGTAAGTATGTATCTCCGAAGTCGACTTACTCTTATTAACAGAGCCAATAGAGTGCCACAGTGACGCGTCCTAAAACCCGGAAGTAAGCTGAGCATGGGTTCCTTCGACAAAAAAGCAATGCAATTTCTCCATAGGATTTTGGA
>NW_011361536.1:0-2720 GCF_000735185.1 Notothenia coriiceps
GCGCTGCATTCTTTACGCTACTAGGCAATAAAGGCGCGGTATTTGATATTTTCATACTGATATTTTTTTAACTCTGGCTTTGTAATAACAAATATGGCGAAACGAAAACAGCCAAGCCTCGCAGCTTTTTGATTCACAAGCGAAGGAGTCTAAAAATGACAACGTGAACGGAACAACTTTTAGTTGGCCGGCTGTAAGCGGCGTTAGGGTCGAGTTTGACAGCTCCACACCGAGGGAGAGGCCTGCCGATGCGGAGCATGAAGAGGCTTCAACAACGGCGCCACCGGCGCTAGCGAACCTTTCCTGACGATGCCCATGACCTGCCTTTTAAATGGACACAGAAAATATGGAGTGAGTGGAATGAAAGGTATCCATGGCTTTAAAAAAAAAATAAAAAAATGTGGATGTGAGATTTGCAAAGAGGCAAAAAGTATATTGATCTCCCTGCCGCTCGCAAAAAAAACCACCTGAGTGCACCTTCCACCAGAATGGATTCAGGGAAAAGTCAGCAGTGATCAACAGAATAACCTGCGGAAAAAGATTTATAAGCAATAAGAGCCAGGCACACGAAAAAGCGATCGAGATTTCGGAGATGAGAAAAAAACATGTCCTACCAAACAAGGTATACCCTATTGGCAATCAATATTGATCTAATACAAGAAAACATATACATCTTTCAGGTCTGCCTATATGATTGCCAACAAAATAAATAAATAGGGCTCCCCAGAAAGCAAATGGGTAATTCGAACACTGTTTATAGCCTTATGTTCTGTACTTCTGCCGATTGCATTTACGCTTCATAAATCATAACGTGGTGTTAATAAGTGAAGATTATCCTGCTTAAAAATGTGTAAGTATGATAAACGTGCATTGCCACTGATGTTATTGTCTGCAATATTCTGAAATCAAATAACAAAATCCTATGGCTTTTTTTTAGAGGAAGGCTTTGTGACTCAGCCTTAAAAAATACTTCATCACTTTATTGATACAACACAAAGTATGCACTACCAGCAGAGGGCAGTGTATCAAACAGATTGCTATATTGACATTTTCAATAAAACATGCAGCTGTGATGCAAAATTCATTTGAGTTGTCAGGTTTACACAAATCCTTCTTAAGAATGTTTCTCTTGAACTCGCCACCATTCAGAAATAAAATAATGTTAGAAAGTTGTAATCAACAAGGTTGTCTGTGTTTTCCATCTGTGGGAAATCACTCTTGATGCAGATGATGTGATTATTTGTCACTCTGACAGACAACAAAATTCATTTTGCACAGCATTCTTCAAATGAGTAGAAGAAGAACAAGACATCCTTCACATACCAGATCCTGTCAGTGGGTGGGGGGGGAATGTTGACGGCCAGCATTCCTCGGAGTTCCTGCACCTCCACAGTCAGCAGGAGAGGCGTGTTCGACACTTCCTCCATCTTCTTTTTGATGAACTCCGTTTCTGTGGCTTTCTGGAAGTATTTGGACTTTGTGATCTTGTCCACGAAGCGCATGATCTTGCTGGGTTTGTGGCCTCCAACCAAACTTCATTCAATAAAAGAGGGAAAAGAAGATTACATTTACTGGAACACCACAACAAAAATATAATCCTACATTCTTTTGATATGATATTTAACATTGTTTTGTCATGACTGCCTACATAATAATGGTGGACAGATACCTCTTTTGTCCAAATTAAAATCAGTTATACTTATTTATACTTTATTTTGTTAGGCCTAATAGAAGATCTATTTCAAAGTTTAATTTTAACATTTAAAAAACACCAACTGTTATGCTTCTTTCTTCCTACTTAAATTGTTATTATGCATACGTTTCTCATATAATACTTTTAACCTGGATCAAGCAAATTAAGGAGACTTTTTAAGAATTGGTCCAGTATCAATGTATTTGTGACAATGTACATGTCAGTGAAATGTAATCCAGAAGTTTCTTAATTGTATGCATTAAATAACTTGTTATATCTAAATAATAATATAAATGCGTTGTCAATCTCATAAGAAGTTACTTGTGGCCAGAAGACATCAACAGACATGCGAGGAGAGATGGGAAACATTTTTTGTATTAAAAGGAGCTTAGTGTTATATTAAATATTTTCAATGTCATGACTGAAGATTTAGCTGTGAAAAAATTATATATATATTTCTTTTTAATTTGGAACCAAATTGCAACTAATCTCTATCTACTGTCACTTTTCACATTGAACATGTACTTTTTTATTAAATAAACTAAACGCTTTCATTTTAAGTTGTGAGTTTAGTGTTTTTGACCCTAAGAAACACTGATGCACTAATCAATAACAATAATCCACAGCTCCTCTCTCTGCTCCAGAGGATTTAAAAAATATATATCCCAATGCCACCCCACCCCCGCTCAGGCAGCACCCCCCCAAAGCAGTAAACCTAGGGGAAACACTGAAATGTTATATGGAGACTTATGTGAGTGGCACTTGGTTGGCGTCAATAACAAACAGAACATGTTAAGCTTAATATAAAGAAAACATTTTATATATCTGTCAGTAGCCCTTTTTAGCCCACAGGTTATCCCTGTTTTTGTGGCTGCCGTGCTCACGCTCAATACTGGACCAATTTCAAAAATGGTTTTCCTATTATTCAGAAAACACGCAAAAATAGCATCCAGGTTGGAAGATACCAACATTACATGAGCACAGAGAAAGCAATAGGCGCTTTCACACCGGAGTACTTTTACCCGTA
>NW_011361537.1:0-12713 GCF_000735185.1 Notothenia coriiceps
GAGACGTATATGTCTGCCGCCGGGTCTGTCCTGAGCACACACAAACACTCACAGCCGAAGTAAAAACAATAAGTGTGGCTTGATATTGAGCAAGAAAAAGGTTTATAACGCTGTGAGCATGGGTCTGCGGAGAGCATTTCTCCTTGATCCCAACATAGTAGCCCGAAAAACGTTAACCCATTTAAAAAGTCGTGGTAGATACCTTGTTTGTTTTAAACATCATAAATACACAAACAACAATGAGTACTTACAGGTTGTGTACCCGAATCTCCCGCCTGCCAAACAAAATAGGAACAGCATCGTTCTTCAGTGCCCTACGCTGTACATATCCGGCATGTATCGCTGAAAGGTTTGTGAAGCTTTGTTTTGTGAAATGCTGGCAGAGGGTGTGGCCTCTGGGTATTCACACGCCACAGTACCCAGGAAGAAAACAATGGAAAATGAGAAATCTCCAACAAGGCGTTTTGAGGCAGCATAGACTGTGTTCGAGTTTTACTCCCACCTACAGGGTGTACTTTTAGGGTTTTTGACTCAGACGGTTTATATGCATAAAAACCTCCATAACACACAAGGGGACGGGTAATAACCGGAAAAGCATGATATGGGACCTTTAACAAAAGTTGCTTTGAGTTACATTACGATGTGTTCAAGCTCTACTCAGTTAAAATTAAATGAATGCTATAGCCTACTGTAATTTCATAGAGATTATTATGATCTGTTTCTTTGTTTCTTTCTCACTTTAAAATATTCGTTTTAAGCAGCTTGTAGATATTCAAACTACTATGTTAGTTTTAAAATATATATATATATCTCTCTGTAATACTGCGTGCTCTTCCTCTTTCTCCAGATGCTGACCAGAAGCTAACTGAGCTAGCCACTGATGCTAATGCTGCTGCTGGAGCACCAAAGGGAGCTGCAGCTGAGCCGTCCACCTCACAGCCCCAAAAGAAAGAAGAAGAGACGAGGGAAAAGAAGGCCGGCCAGCCAGACGAGTCGAAGGTATGCAGAGAAATAATGACTAGCATTCACAAATATTCAAATACATTTCACTGGTGTCCTTTCACCTGCAGGCGGTAGCGGGGGGGTCAGAGGGCTCTCAGGGCAGCACTGAGGATGAGTGTGGTGACGAGGAAAGTGAAGACTCCGATGAGAGTGAAGGTGATGACCTTGACGATGAGGAAAACATAGAGGAAGAAGAAGAGGAGGAGAGTGAACCGCTGTCTTTAAAGTGGCCCGAAACCAGACGCAAGCAGGCCACCTACCTGTTCCTGCTGCCCATCGTGTTCCCGCTGTGGCTCACGCTGCCCGACGTCCGCAACCTGGTGAGTAGCACCTCATGTTCAACCTCGCTCTACCTACTCACATCTAACTCATACATCTACTTTTACACATCTCAGAGCTGAGTATTGTGCTTTTTTCTCCACTTTCTCGTATCTCCAGACATGTGTTTGGTTATATTACCAAAGCTCTTGTATTTGTGGAGGAGCTGGAAGCCAAATAAATAAACAGTCCCATTTTGAAAACAAACACATCTTATCACCGACATAAAAGCGAGTTTTACATGTATATCTAAAGGACTTTATTATTTCATATTGATACAGCTCTCAGTGTCAGTTTATCTGAACATGTTTTGTAATTTTCAGGCTTCCAGGCGGTATTTTCCCGTCACGTTTATCGGTTCCATCCTGTGGATCGGAGTTTTCTCCTACCTGATGGTGTGGTGGGCTCATCAGGTTGGTTAACCCTTCATAGTCATGTTTAGAGAAACTCAAAACCATTGTGACATGTTGGTTTTGACTGTAGAAAATGTTTCATCCAGTTTAATGACACAGCACGGTTTTACAAGAAAACACTGAACTGCTAACAGTTTATAATAATTAGGATGAAATGATAAAGGATAAAATGTAGTCCCAATTCAGTCGATGGCTGTCTGTGATGTTAAATAAACTTTAAGTACTATTCTAAACTACTTGCTGAAATTGAGGTTTGATTTAAAAATGACCTAATAAGCAAACTCCTGCAACTCAAGGACTTAAAGGGGACCTTTCATGCAAAATGCACCTTTGTACGTCTTTTATACATGAATATGTGTCCCCGGTGTGTCAGGGAACTCACCTAGTGTCAGAAAACACAACCCTCTCTCTTTTCTTCCGTACCCCAAATCTCTAAAAACGGGGCTACAACGGATCTGATACAGATTTGAAATATCTCTGAAGTCAGAAACAAGGAGCTTCGCCTATATGGGCAACTCTCCACCTATCAGGGGAATGAGAGGTTGCCGTGGCATGGTAACAGCATGGTAACATGACACTCGTAACTCGGCCCCCTCCTTTGCAAGGGGGCGTGGTCAGCTGCAGCGCATGCAAAGACAGGGGTGGAGGAGAGCAAAATAGAGCAAAATGAGGCATGGTTAAAATGCATGATCTGTTTGGTATTTTGAAAAAGAAAACGTATAAATATACCTTATATAGGTATGGCCCTACAATATATTGTTCAAATATAGCATGATAGGTCTCCTTTAAGCTTTCTCAACCCAAAAAGGAAAATAAAAAATCAAAGTTTGAGTTTCTTTTTTGGTCCATATGTGCCTGAGGGAAGTAGTTAGTGAATAACATCTGAACATGAGTAAAGTAATTATACAGGTTTAGGGGTAAAAGCCAAGTCATGTTAAATTGAGCTAATCGGAGCCAAAATGAATGAATTCAAATGTGAATTCATTCATTTTGGCTCCGATTAGCTCAATTTAACATGACTTGGCTTTTACCCCTAAACCTGTATAATTACTTTACTCATGTTCAGATGTTATTCANAGAGTAGCGATCTGACTACTACTACTGGGCGGACCAGGGTTAGGTTGTACATTCCCTGACAGTAATAACAACAAAAAAACCAGGCATCTTTTCCTCTTAAGCGACACACATACATTATCATCTACTTTAGAAACACCGGAAAAGTCTGCGGGAGTGTGATTAGAGCTTAAGAAGCAGTCCTGAAGAACCATCATCAACTCCATATAATGCGTATATACCCATGTACAGTATTTCCATATAGTGGATGGAAATGTGCATTATTAAGCATTTTTTCTTTGACAATTTTTTCTGTTTCTTTCTACAAAATGTTGAGCTTTTAAACTACTAGTCACAATAGATATTTGAGAATAGACACTTGCACCTATAGGTTTGCTCATTAAAGATTCTATAATTAAAAACTCAACCAAGTTTAGGAAGGGGAAAAAAGCATTACTAATCCACAGGTTTTTATGTTTTGCTTCCCTGAATTGGTAGCACTGCAAAATTGAGGCCAAACATAAATAATGACTAGAGCTCTTCCAACTGTGTCTTCTTGTTGTAGCGACCCTTTGCGAACACGTCTACACTGATTGATTATTTAATGGAGGAGGCGTGGAGCAGCTAGCTCCTCCTGGGAGTCGGCTGGTCCGTGTGCTAACAGGCTCTGTCTGCTCTCTGTCTTCCAGGGCTTAATTGTACTCTGTTGTTAGAGAGTGAGTGTTCGTCTCCTGTTGTGTGTGTGTGTGTGTGTGTGTGTGTGTGTGTACTGTGTACTGCGTACTGTGTGAGGCCTGCTGCTGTGTCCCTGTGCTCTGCTTTATGCATCGCAGTGTCGTCTGTGAAAAGTCATGGTTCCACCGTGAACGTCTCTGTGCGGTGTGCAGTGTTATTTTAGGGATTTTGCTTTGTTTTGTGAAACTGTTTGTTTCAAATACAGCCCTGCTCTGTATTTGAATGTAGGTTTGCATCGCTGGTGAATTTGTTTCTTCACTCCCTGACATTTAGATGTTTTAATCAGCAACTGCTTAAGATGCAGATGTTGTAGTACTTACAGGGCTGGGTACTGACCTCATGGTGCTGGCTCTCCTGAGAACCTCCAGTTTGTGATTTAGTGGTTCATCATCTTTCTGTCACCACGACTCGGTTGCCTAAACTCATAAATCCATAACTGAATGTGAGTAATCTTCTAACAGCTAGGATACTAATCAGGTTGCACCAATTAACCTCAGCAATGCTTTAGCTCAGAAAGACACATGTCATTTGTTGATCCGTAAGGAAATTCTGTAGCATCAAAAACATCAACTAATATATGTCAACAGGAAATGGCTGTAGCATCACACGCCTTTCATTTAATATATGGTTTGGTCCCCTAAATCAAATTCATCATTATGCTAACAAAAACACATTATTTAGGAATTTTGTTTAATTTTTGCATTTGTATTTCAAGTACCGGTATGTATTTTTTGTCAACAATTTGCCAATATTAAATTAAAAAAGATCTGACTTGTATTTGTCTTAATTTAGATTATTTACTTTACCTTTTGCCAAAGAACAGTAAAAGTAATATGAATTTCTCCATACAAGTCATGGTATTATGAACATACCTCATACATCTATCCATTATAACACATTTTTAACAGCAAGAACATTGTTTTAAGAATATTGTTACCTTGAATAGATCTCCTGCAGTATTTGCCAAATGAATACTGCTTTATACGGCTACAGATACCCAGCCCAAAGTACTGATTGAAACTGGAGGTTTATATTGTTTCATGTCTTCATCACTAGTATGAGTCAACGCTGAACTCTGTGTGTGTTTTGACAGACGTGGGGTACCCTCTGTCCCGGCCGGTCCCGGAGGAGGAGAGGCCGTTCAGCGAGGAGCTGCTGCAGAGCGTGGTGAGGAGCATCCAGAGGAACGACCTGAGCAGGCCCATGGCCCAGCTGCTGCAGCTGCTGGGCACTACGCTGGGGGTCAAACGGCAGAGGTCAGCTCCACATGAGGCCTATTTATTCATGTCACCTCTTAAAAACACCTGTAGCAGCTTTAGGATGAGTCGCTGAGAGGCTGATGTCGGGCCTGTTTGGCTTTGAAGAAGTAATGCTGGAATCAAAAATATATTTAACAATTCTTAATTTACCGAAACATTATCAACTGTCAACAAAAACATGATCAGAATAATCACAGCTATTTGCAGCCAACACAAATACAGCAACCCTCTCTTCCCACACCTCACACAGAGTTCAGTTCACAGTTAGAGTTCCGCCCATTTCCATATGACCATGTGTGCAAACACACTATAATAACTGGTAATATTGCAAACACTGACCTATACCAAGATACTAACCATCGCAAATCATATTACATTTACAGCTAAATTAAGCCTTTTGAGTTGATTTAGGGCTCCTTCAGTATTAATCACAGATGTGTTGGTTATTAATGAAACAAAAACACTTTGAGAAAATACTGATATTGTGATGTCCTTTAACCTTGACCTTTCATCCACAGGAGTTTGTACAGAGACATCCTCTTCCTCTCCCTGGTGGCTCTGGGAAAAGATAACATCGATATTGGTGAGTCATTATTTATGTTCTAATCATTACACTATGTCTCTTATTCAAACTTCAGAGATACCTCACATACCGTTATTTCACATCAGTGTGACTCATTCAATGTAATGTTTACTGTATAGAATTAAGTTCCAGGATGAAATATGAAATAACATTGGAAGAAATGTATTTAAACCCAGATGAATAGTTGTTGTTTTTCAGCCAGTAAACACAACATAGACATACAGTATTATCATCTTTTAAGTTCATATGACAAACATGTGAGCAAGCAGTTACCTGGTCACACATCCAGCAGCGGGTACACAGCAACATTAGTTTTCTTTGTTCGAATGGTTTATGAATACTCCCTCCCATTAAACTCTGCTGTTTAGATCCTTGTCTTTAGCCATCAAATGTTGCACTATGTTCCCCAGCTAGCCTCTAACAGTGTTAGTTCATGAGTTGGCGCTGAGCAGGAAGTGGATTGTTGGAGCTTTTTTGTTAAAAAAACATCAACTGAAAAATACTTATTATCAAAAAGTTGCCTAGAACCAAAGCAATGAGTAAAAACACAACAACACAAGCTCCATAGATTTGAGAGGATGTCAACAATGTTTCCTCTCCCTTCAGACGCATTTGATCGAGAGTACAAGCTGGCGTACGACCGCCTCCTGCCGAGCGTAGTGAAGCTGACCCACAACTGTGACCGCCCCCCCAGCACGGGGGTCATGGAGTGCCGCAGGACCTTTGGGGAGCCTTACCTGTAAACATACACACACACACACACCAGGATGAACTCTCCTCACCCCACATCATCGCTTTAAGACGAGCTCAGGAAACCTGTTGGAGACTGTGAATGTTTTTGAAACTCTGCGAGGGATCATAAAGATAGTCAGCGTCACGTTGCCTGAAACTAAAAACAGTTTTACAAACTCTATCTCTTTAAGTGAAGGAAAGACCACTCGCCCCGCTCATCAACAAGTTCATGCAGTTTGTTCCCGTGAAAATGACTGTAAATACACAGCAATAGAGGATTTTTTAAATGCATTTATATTGTGTAGTCATACAGCATATGAAGACTAATCAGCAATATTTTAACTTGAACTCTATTTATACAAAGTAAGCTTTATTTATTGTAGTGTCTTGTTTTTGTCGGGCCTTTTAAGCTTTATCGTTGTCGTCGGGCGTTTCTTGCCTCGCAGTTTAAAATGTGGCAGAATGGATTTAGTGTTTATAATTGATGATTAGGAGGAAAGTAAAAAATACTGCTGGAAAAATCTGCAAATTCATAGAAAAAGAATCAGAGGATTTGGGCCGCTGTAAAAGGGTTAGCAGTGGGCTCTAAAAAGAAATCTTGAAAAGCATAATTCACAAATGTTCAACATAATTCAGAAAAATGATGACCCGCTTTTATAAACTGACTGATAACCAGCCGTTAGTTGCGGCCCTAATTTAAATGTTTCAAATCCACTTTTTTAAATCTGCCTTTAATGTCGGTCCAGGGTCTGAAGACAAACGTTCGCTTTGCTTCTCAAACCATTTTCTCTACGTCTCAATGTGTGACTTTGATTCCTTTTCCTTTTGATTCCTCAACATATTTAGTTTGTTTACACACCTGTCTTTAACTTTATCAAACAAAAGTTTTCGTCTAGATCAGGGGTGTCCAAACTACGGCCCGGGAGCTATTTATAATGGGCCCGCAGTAAATGATGGATGGAATGTGGCCTCTAGTGAGGGGCCCGGCCCTTCGTATATCTTTCTCTATGTGGCCCTCGGTGAAACATGTTTGGACACCGCTGGCTTAGCCATTGAGTTTACTTCACCAGTGGAGCATTGCTGGACATATCAGTATTACTGCTCATCATGTGTGTACTAAACGTGCCGACTGTTCAGATGAATTCACTGACTCACCTCCTCATACAGAAGCTGCTCTGAACCCAACTGGTGTGTCAGCATATCCTCTATCCTGTAAGGAAACACATTCTGTCAGCCATGTTGGAGGTTTAGTGTTCTTTAAGTCCTATAATGTCTGAGTTTCATTTTGTATCATTATGATATCTCTCACCACTACAACAGAGGACAAGAGCAAGTTTTTGCAGAACATCCCAAAAACTTTATTCGGAGGTTGTTTGTTGGTAAAACCCAGAAGAAGAAGCTTTACCCATAAATATATAATATTTTGAATGTACATGCACTTAACCAGCCTCTGAATGTTCAGCCTGTGACGATGGATGACTTAAATCTGCTCCTCACTCACTGAGGGCTCACACAGCCTGAGGAGCTCCGAGATGTGTTTGAGTGTTGCACCTGAAGGTGGATTCTGTGGTTTCTGAATTTTTCGAGATTTTATGATTGTCATTGATTTGTGTTTACATATAAAACCAAAAATGGACCCTAATATCATGCCCAAAGGAAATGCTAATGAGGCAGACAGGACTTAATGTTTGCTGCTACATGTGTACGTGAACCACTTTGACAATGTTTCTAGAACCCACTGTCTCAAACATGATGCAGTCACTCTGTAGTTAATCCTCCATTCGAATGCATCACAAATGCAGAAATGTCAAAATTGAAACTTTATCAATTTCCACCCCACCCCCCACTGTTTTCTTTAAAAAAACGATTTTGATTCAATGAACTAAAAGGCATTTAATATTCTGTTCAATGTGTCCTCTGAGGGGTGGATATATGTAATGTATGAACAGTTCCATTTAACATGAAGTATTGTTACATGATGAAGTTTCCAAAATAACAAACGTCTTTGTACACATCTGCACAAATCTACTTCTGCATTTTTAAAGCTCATGTTCTGACTGCATTTCTATAAAAAAATAATGGAGAGGAGACACATTTTAGACATGTTTTAAAAGGATTCTGTGAAGGGAAATGATACCAAATACATTTTGAACTGGATCAACCGCCATGGTTGAAGGAGGACCCTCGAGTCTAAACTCTTGACGGTCTCATGAATGTCAACCATGTGTGATCTGTGGAAAACTAACTGGAAGTTGCACTTTTCCTCTGGAGAGTGAGCGGAGAGGACTGCGATGTCAGCTGCTGGAAAGAAAAAAGCTGCCATCCATCTGTGGATATTTGTCGTGTTTAAAGCTGTACAAAGTGAATGATTTTGCAGGATCTGGGGCCATGTACATTTTGAATTGTTAGCCCTTTGTAGAAATCACATTTTATAACATGTGGTGGCGGTTCTGTACAGCAACCAGATCCACAGACTGCTTATCTGTAAATAAAATCACTTACACTCATTGTTGGCTTTGTGTGTTCTTTTTACTAATTACTAGTACAATAACTTTATTATATTTCAAAAGGTTTCCTGAGGATTTTTTGAGGTGTTTTTTTCCTACCTGTGGAACAGGGACGGGCAGGTGTATATATTGCATTGAAATCTGAATTTTCAATACTTTAAATAAGCTAAATTTTAATCGCCATTGCAATTATTTTGTAATAAACACACTGAGGCATAAAACTAAAACATAGTTTTATTATTCTTCGATAAGGCAACTTTAATGTATGCTTTATACTGACATTATAGTCCGGCAGTGGCTCAGTCATTAGGGGCGTCGGTTCAAGTCCCCGACCAGACCTAAAATATGGAGTGTGGACTGCTACTTGGAGAGGTCCCAGTTCACCTCCTGCCCTGCCGTGGTGCCCTTGAGCAAGGCACCGGACATCCCCCTTCCCCCCTCACTCCCCTGGGCGCTGTACAATAGCTGCCCACTGCTCCTAGTACTAGACTCTTGGTACTAGGATGGGTTAAAAGCAGAGGACACATTTCACTGTGTGTGCTGTGTGCTCTGCATGTGTGACCATTACAGAGGGTTTCATCCCTCCCAATTCTATTCTGTGTCATGGTAGCTGCATGCAGGGCAAAAGCAACATAAGACTAGCGTGTTGCCTTTCTAGGAGCTTATTAACATTAGCGTGCTAAAATCATAAATGTCAATATCCAATATATTACCCCTACTATAATATTACTTTTATATTTAATTGTATGAAAGACTGCAATAGGACTCTTTTTTTAGGATAGTTAACGATAAGAATAATTGTTATTATTTTACGACATTCCATATTATCTTTTTGAATACTATGATATGATTTTAATTGCATATTATATTACTTTGACATACTATACTATGTGTTCATGTTATTTTATGACAGGGTTAAGGCTATATTATGATTTTTTTACATACATAATGCTTTTATATATTTATGACATACTAAAATTTGATTTTTGAATCACATTTTTATTTCACACTAAAATAATGGCTTGTATTTTTCATGAAATACTTTACTTTTGTAAAAATAATTAATTTAAATACACTTTGATGACATACTACTATGAACAAAGCATTATTGAACACAGCTTCACCGTTAAAAAAATAATTTATTGCAGCATGACATTTTAATTTTAAATACTGATAGTTTTCTCATCAATAATACATGTTTGCATCCACTTCAATCCAACAAAAGAATTTAACAAGACGGTAACTTCTGACAGTGACACCTGAGGGTTTTCCTCACAGCTAAGACAGTCCGAAACACACATCACTGTTCCTCTCCACCACAGGATGGTGTCAACATGAACGGTTTCCTCTCACAGAAACCTTCTTCTCCGCACTGAATAAACACTGAATACAGCACGGTTTAGAGAGAACACTAGTCATATAGAATGGAGTTGCATCCAGCAGTTCTAAAGAGACCCTCACTGCTGTAACGGATTCATCTCTTTAAGTCACTGCAGCATTATGATGACAATATCAGAGAAACACTGCACACACCTTGATGAAATGATTTTTTCAATTAGTTTCTAGTACAGTTTGATTGTGAATCTTTGTTGTTGATAATTGAGCAGGCACATCCAAATATATCCAGTAGCTGGGAGGCTGCCCACCGTACTGAATGCATGTCAGTGACATGTATAGAGTTTAACTTGTATCAGAAAACGTATCTTAATCTTATCTAAAAACATAATTTTTGTAGCCCAAAGTTTTATAGTCTGACATACATTTGTAGCAAAAGGACTAATTTCTACAACATGACAGGCAGGTACAGGAGAGCAAAACACTGCAGTTTCAAAGTGAGTAAACTTAAAGAGGAAGTCCACAGTTGTTTCTTCTTTTTGCACATAATCACAGATGCTTCTTGGGATATGATGTTAAAATATTTCTACAGATATTGTGTTTAATATGTGTAAAGCTTGAAATTACCTCAGAATATATGTTTTTTTTTACTGTATATCAAGATATTGTTAAATAACTTTGATTTATTTTGTAAAATGTAATATAATCAATAAACAGTTTGAAACATGGCCGTCTAGGGCTTCCGTACATTTCAAACACTCAAATAAAGTGGGGACAGAAAAGTAGCTTCTGGTGAATGTAACAGCATGATTTTAAATTATGTTGAGGGTGGATGTTGTCTTCCTCATTACTGCTCTTTTACTGTTTCTACAATGTGGCTACTGTGCCTCAGCTCAGCTCTTGACACCAGGCTGGGTTCTCCTATGTAACACCCTCGGTACACTGATCCAGTCTGCATGTTCTACGTCACGCGTGGCTTCAGATGGAGATGGGGCAGATGAGAATGCGATCCTCCAGCATGACGCTGAGCACGAGGAACACGAAGTACAGAGCGAACATGGTGAGGCCCAACATCCGGCTCATCTTCCAGCGACACACAGCGATGGAGATGATGACGAAGAGGAGCATGATGAAGAGCAGCACGATGGCGCAGAACAGGCCGTTGGAGCTGACGGTCACCGGCTCCCCGTTGTGTAACAGAGTGTAAATGAGCCACGGCACTGGCAGGCTGAAACCAGAGGGGACACACCGACAGGTTTCTATCCAGTTCTAGGTTCACACACTATCTGACATCTGATAGGAGTGGAAAGCACACTTAATCTCTACTTTAAAGGTCACATACTATGCTATATTTGAACGATATATTGTAGGGCTATATCTATACAAAACATGTCTCTGAAGTGTTTTGCTCAAAATACCAAACGGATCGCCCATTGTAGCCATGCCTCATACCCCTCTAGTTCAGCCCTGTTACTAAAGTGCTGAATCTGGGTCTTTCTACCAGCAGAAACTCAGCTAAACGCTGCAGTGAAACACCATATCATGTTCCAAACCACATCAAGGATTGTTTCTGAAACAGAATGGAGCTCAAACGTTTTTTGTCTCTCGCAGGTTTACCACAAGGTGAGCACAAGTGTTAGCGATGCTTGCTAATGTAAACACAGATCACATTACTTCCAAAACACGTCACGCATTGTTTCTGATAGGTCGGGGCGGAATGTCGCCAGGAGTTCAACGTAAAGCCAGCCCACATTTGAGTAATGTCGTCATGACCGCAGCAAATCTGGATCAGCTCTGTTGTACCCCCGTTTTTAGAGATGTGGGTAAGGAGTTAGAGAGAGAGGTTTGTATTTTCTGACCATTTGTGTGTCTCCTTACACACCAGGGACACATATTTATGAATAAGAGACATCAAAAAGTGCATTTTGCATAATAGGTGACCTTTAAATTGACAAATTCCATGTTATGCTACTTCATACTTCTACTCCACTCCAAGCTCACCCTATAGTGATGTCGAAGATGTTACTGCCCACTGAGCTGGACACGGCCATGTCCCCCAGCCCTTTCCGGGCCACGATCACACTGGTGATGAGGTCTGGGATGGAGGTCCCGGCTGCCAGTATAGTAAGGCCCATGATCTCCTCAGAGATGCCCATGGTCTCTCCCACCTGAAACACAAGAAACAGCGCATCAATGCCCTCTCAAGTAAAGCAAGGTAACTCTTATTGTAACTAAACTTAAATGTTCCCTTTTACGTCAAATATTACACTTTGTTTTTTCTACATATAATACAAAACAGATTTTAAATGGGTGAGCATTAGAGATGCTGGGAGCCAGATTTAGCTAAATTAAGACAGTCAGGCTAACGTTTGCCCCTTTGTTTCCTGTATTTATGCCAAGCTAAGCTTGTGCTAAGCTCTATCAAACTTGCCATCTTACTGTTAAAAGCAATTAAAGCAAATGCAAGAAAGCACATAAGCCGATTTTCAATTGTTCTTTTCCTTTAAAGGAGACCTATCATGCTATATTTGAATAATATATTGCCACTAGTTTATGAATAAAAAATGTCGGTATTAAACGTTATTTAAAGAAAAATTTTTAGTCTGTTCGACTACAAAGACCTAAAAAAAAACGCAGTAAAACAGAGAGTATCGAACTCCCACCTCATGATCCTACTTTATGTCCGGGCAGAGTAAGAAAAATTCTCCCCCTCTTGCAACGTGTTAACCGCCGACTGACAATTTAGGTAAACCACCGGGCTGCACATCACTACCCG
>NW_011361538.1:0-1967 GCF_000735185.1 Notothenia coriiceps
ACTTAGTCTGCATCCACATTCCCTTCAGTGCCAGTTCGTCTTTGTTATTCCTAGCGTTCCAGCAGTGTTTTTCCTAGTATCTGATTCCACGTGTACCTGACCCAGCTTGTGTCCCTGTCTACTCCTCGTCTGTTTTGGTAGCCTTATTGACTGATCTCCCGTGTACCGAACCTTGGCTATAAAGACCTTTTTTGCATCCTAAGCCTCTGTCTCTGAGTCGTGCTATTGAGTCCTCTACTTGTGTTCATTCGGTCGTTACAGACGGAGGCCTTGCTGAAGGCATCAAATGTGCGAGAGGAGAAGAAGTGTCACTATGAGTGAGAATCAGACATGTGCCAGCTCTTAATCAGTAGATTCCCTCTCCGCTGCTCATCCAGCTGTATTATTCTCAGCGCTGTGATCATTGTGCAGTCCACTCTGTTCCATATCCTTCACACCAATGTGACGAGAAATATGTGAATATTCCGAAACCCAAGATAATGAGCAGCTGCTGCATAGACTGCAACTCAAACTACTATTAGACAAGTATGAGTCTTTGAAAGGGTGCTATTTTAGGACTGAAGTGGATCATATCTCTTTTTGTTATGAACTCAGGCTGTGATCACACCTCATCTATCATTGTGTCATCATGCAGCTGATCATTATACAGCTTTGGCATTCATTTGCATTGTATTATGTATATATATATATATATATATAGTCTAAGGGTGTCGCAAGGCTTTGATTGGTCCAACTTGAGAAGACACATCTTTCAGCCAAAGCACATAAAACTTGAAGAGTACTTGAAGGGTGCAGACCTCTTTTAAGGTCATTGCTGCTTTCTTTATATCTGTCTTTTCTGCAGTATGTGTTTGCAACCACCCCAAATATTTAGACCATGCATGCACGGCCCTGATCCACAGTTCAGGGCCGTGTATAACATATGTTGTCAATATCTCCCCACCATGGATTTCTTCCTTGGCCCATGCTACACTCTTGCGCCAAGTTTAAAATAATCCTGCCAATAGTTTTCTCTGCAATTTGCTGACAGACAAACAAAGAATTGGACAAACCAGGCCAAAAACAAACCTTCTTGGTGAAGGCAACCAGAGGTAATTTAAAGAAGTTGTCAGAAGGGAATGCTGGCAGAATTTCCAGACAGTGTCTCCTGGAAAACATTCATAGTGTTGCACTCGGTTGGACAAGTTTTCAAATAGTTGTGTACAAATGGAAAAACAGAGCTGAAGACGTTCAAACTAAGGTACTTTCTCAACTTTGCACCAAGTAGGAAAAGTTTGTGGATGTGGGATGATCAGTTTTGGCCAATCTGTTGTCGGAGAGGAGTGTACAGTATGTCCATGAAGAGAATCAATACCCCCTTGTCCTTCCACCCTACCCTTTGTAAAGTAAAGAATAGGATGGATTATGTCCAGCAACCCTAATGCATCTTTGCTAATAAACAAAATAAGCAAAATATTAGACCCTCCAGAAAAACGCGGGCAAAAATCCTTGATTATGCGATTAAACATGCGGGGTTTTATGTGATTTTATGCGGTGAAATATGCGGAAAGTTGCGAAATATGCTAAATATGCGGGGGAAAAGAATAACAATTTTTTTAAATATTGAGCTGTCTTATTTATTCTCTCTCACACACAACCTGCCACTAACGTTAAACCCCTTTACTATTCAATTAAACACATTCAATGTTTATTTATTGTAAAAGCAATTGGGCTATTTTAATCTCACACACACACACACACTTCTCCGCCTCATTCTGTTTTCATTTACTCGTTCGTTATCTGACCAGCTTCAATCTTGTAGGCTACTCACTTCGTTTCTTGTAGCCCTCGAAAGGGTTTTGGAGGTTGATGCCTCGGTGAACGTGAGTTGTTTGGCTTTCTTGTCCGCAGCAGCAGAAAGCATTTTCGAATGTTTGAATGACTCAAAGTGGTCGTCACCGTCGACTTTCTCTTATGCTCCAACACAC
>NW_011361538.1:2028-7463 GCF_000735185.1 Notothenia coriiceps
AAAAATCTTTGCTGATGTCGACCCTTACCCACAATTTAAAGTAATTCACAGACTCTCTCCTCTTTACTCTTCTCTCTGTGAGGAGCAGCAAGCTGTCAGAATAAAGTGAAAAACAAACAATGGCATAAAATATTATTAATATTTCAGGTAGTAATAGATTTATTTATTTTCTTCTCAGAGTGTACCAGAATGCATAGTTTATGTTAGTATTTCTAAAAATCTCCTGGGGGAAAATCCCCCCAGACCCCCCTTCTGGGGATGGGTTTTCAGCATGTGTGCCTTTTTATGCAGTTCAGCTTTGATTTCATCATCTCATTAAACCTTATTTAAAAGCATACTTTAGTTCTGTGAAGGGATATATGCACTGTACTTCACTTTAATTAAGATTGTATGCCAAAAAGCGTATATTACAGCACGATTTTTTGTTGAATAGATTTGAGTGCTTCAAAATGTTGGGTTGCGATGTATTGACCAAGTGGGTCCCGAGGCCTGACCAGTTGAGAACCACTGCTTTAGATGCCGCGTTGTTTACATTAATGGTATCACTGATTCTCAAGCGAGACATTATAAGATTTTATACTGACCGAGGGAACAAGTTTTCTGTACCACGTCAGCACCACGTCAATGTGCTCCATCATACACAGCAGGTTGAGGAAACGCCGGCTGGAGAGGAGAGTGAGGAGAGAGGAGAGGAGTGAGGAGAGGAGAGAGGAGAGAAGAGAGGGGAGGAGAGAGAAGAGAGAGGAGAGAAGGGAGGAGAGAGGAGAGCGGGGAGAGGAGAGAGGAGAGAGAAGAGAGAAGAGAGAGGACAGAGGGGAGAGGATGACCAATGAGAGAGGAGCGGAGAGAGACAAGAGTGGTGAAAAAAGGGGAGAGAGGGAGAGGAAATGAATCTCCATAATTCAATCGAATCAGTATATTTGTCAAAGCTTAAATAAAAAGGCTATGGCATTAAAATAAGTGACTCTACCATGAAAGACATTTAAATGGATATAAATACATTTCCCTTTGTCATATATATGCGTCTCATCTTCACATATCCTCCGAATGTCTTTAGGTCTTTACAACCATTTGTGAATCAAATGAATGAATGTATTTCATGCTACACCAAGGCTCATGAAATCTATATTCTGCAACATTCATGTGGTTATTCATTATTAGGATATATATAGTATATTTAAAGAACTTTCTCCCAGTTGCTTCCTGCCCTCTGAGGCTTGGATGGTGGAGGTACAGTGTGTGTTGAGGTTAGTGGAAGTCTTTGTCACTTACTAGAAGGAACTCTGCTGGTAGAGAGGTCCCAGCAGCCTCCAGTTCTCCCCGTGCTCCAACAGGTTATACACCCTGTAACCCAGCTCCAGATCCTTATTGTTCACACACTGTCACAAGCGCACAGAGAGAGAGAGAGAGAGAGAGAGGGAGGGAGAGAGAGAGAGAGGCAGGTCAGTGGACCAACACAATAACAAAGAATGGGGAGACAGTCATCTGCATGACTAGAAATGTAAGACTTTGTAAAAACGATGACAGTTTGAATGTAATCAATGAAACGCTATCATCCAATCAAAATACATTAAAAAAAGTTATAGTTAAAAAAATGGGGTACTTAAAAAAATATGCTAGGGTTAATCAAATTGGATTCAAAATAGAATCAAAATAAGAATATTTGTATTATTCCAAGTGAAACTGTTTTAGAATGAAAGAAAAAATAACTCAAATAAAATAAAGGACATTTATATTAACATGGGTTAAGGTAAGATTGAGCAACACATATTTACATTAAATTATGTCCAAAAAAAGAAAAGAAGTTAAAGTAAAATGCTATTTATATAATTGTATTCTTTTTCATTTGAAAGCAGAAGGAGTTATTCATATGTCAACAGTTCCCTTTGTGTAACAATTAAAGAATGCAGATCAATAAATAGCTTGATGGAAAAATAGGATCGCAATTAAAAAAAAACTTTGGATAAAGACATTTGTTATAAATAATTTAATAAAAGATACTTACTATTCTCATTGCGGTGGAGAAGAATAGAACTGGGAACAACAGAAACAAAAAATATCAGTAATCAGTATACATCTAAATATGGAAAGTAAAAAATGCATCCATATTTATGTAAGAAAAATGTATCTGTATATTATAACCCTTTAGTCAGCATTTCTTCCTCACTTGCATATACATTACAAACCAAATAAGGACCAATTCCACACATGCACCCCAACATACCATCATCGGGGTCCTGGCAGGTGAAGCTTCTTCCCTCCAGTTCTGACATCACTTCCTGTAGAATGTCTGTGTTGACCGCACCAGAGGAGGAGGCTGGAGTGGAAAGACAAAAGCAATGGATGACTTTTTTTATTGGACTTTTGATTGTTGCAAAATATTAAGATCTGTGGCAAATACACAGTTATGAAACTACATTTTTCTTTCCATCGTCAGAAGTAAAAAGCTAACGTTAAGCTATAAACAAAGTACATTGTAGTAAGAGGCAGAGGTGGGACCAAGTCATTGTTTTGCAAGTCCGAGTCAAGTCTCAAGTCTTTGCGCTCAGCGCAACTTACATGGCGGTGCCGGCCGTCAGCGAAACGAGCCGGCCTTTCTGCGTATCTGTCACTCAAATGCGGGACATATGACATATTGACATATCAATTTGTGGGACGTGGGACAAATGATAAAAACGCTGTGTGTGCAGTCCCGCACAAAGCGGGAAACCTGGTCACCCTACACACACACGGTGCTGCCCCTAATATACACACACGCTTCAAATCAATTTGCATAAATAGCCTATTGAGCTACGTTTTTATTGTAATTACTGTGAAATGTATTATGTTTTCCTCATTATTACAACAAATACACTTGCAACTGATAACACTGGCAAGGATTTTATATTTATTAGACTATTCAAAAAGAATCATGCTTCAAAAAAGTGGGGGCTCCAAATAAGTGGGGGGACGGCGATCCCCCGCGTCCAACGACCACTACACCACTGGTGTTAACTGAACTATATTTACATAAAACGTTGGCAGGGAAATTATGTGCAACGGACAGAGACATGTCCTCTCTTCACACATTAGCATTATTGCTTCTGGAGATTGATTTTTTACTGGATGATTGTCTTTGTGGTAACAAAAAGGTTGACATTTCCTTAAAGAAGCCTCGCCAAAGAATAACATTTGGGATTTCTGTTACTCCTCTTCACTCTGTTGATTCATATGCTGCTAAAACAAAATGACAAAAATCCTCATTAAGTGCTGACTTTTCATGCAAATTGAAAGCTCAGGCAAATTTCCCTGAGAACTACAAACCACCGTTCCTACGCAAATGTTTGACTACTATGCTTAAGAGTCAACAAAGCTGAACTACTGTCAACTGACTGAGACCTTCATGCCAGTGCAGGCAGGACAGTGTGATACCCGACAAAACATATTTTCTTTTCTATATAATACATTTTGTTTAAAAGAATAAAAACTAATCAAAGATGACTTTATAAAGTGTTGGTATTAAAGGTAGGGTAGGTAAGAATGGGGAAATCAGCTTGAGTGCGCAATAATTTGAAACTACGCAGCCGAAAAAAATCTGCCTCTTTACTTCCTTCAGACTTCCTTACAGAGTCCCTCCTCCAACACACAGAAAGGCGCACATGACCAATGAGGGCACGAGATAAGTTTGTGCACGAGAGAGCTTTTTACAGCGCCACGGCTTCCACAGATAAATTTTTTTAATGTATTTATTGTCAAAGCATTTAATTAATGAATTGCTATCGGGATGTTAAGAGCATTCCATGGAATATAACAAAAAGTGTTTCTGAAGTGAATGACCTACCCCGCCTTTAAGGTCAAATTGTACCTGAATACTGTGAGTGAGTTAATTGACAGTTCCCAACATACTGCAGAAACTCTTCGGACAGAGACTGTTTCAGGGGCTATTTTTTTAATTAGTTGTTTATGTCTATAGAATGTAAAGACTCTGTCAAGGTATATAAATGTTACTGTGATTAAAGATTAGTATGGGAAACACTGTGTATGCATGGATGAAAAAGGATGAGATCATTCAGACCAGAGCGACAAACAGATAACTAAGTTCATTTACTAAAGTATTCTACTTACTATTATTTTTCGACATACTTGTAATTTACTTGAATATTTACATTTTACGCTACTTTATACTTCTACTCCAATACATTTTATAAGCAAATATTGTACTTCTTACTCCAATCCATTATATCACACTAATAGATACTGGTTACTAAAATAGGCTCAACATTTACAATCTACAACATAAAAACGTATTTGGTAGTGATCAAAAACATATTAACACAATATTCTATAATAATATAAAACTGTGAAAGATCCATTCTTCACAGATTCCTTTACTTTTAATAATTGAAGTACATTTTGCTACTAATACTTCTGTACTTTTAAGTACAATTCCCTATTCAGGACCTTTACTTGTAATGGAGTATTTCAAGACCATAGTATTTTTACTTTTTCTCAAGTAAAGGGTCTTGTTGCCCCTCTGTGAATAGCCACTCATCCTTCGTGGGGCGCTGTGTCTACGGACCTACAGCCCTCTCACTCACTCTGCCTTCTTTAACAAAGCGCTCTCCTCTGTTCCACCTGTTCTCTTCCTATTGGCTAATTTCACGGCCGCTTCCTGCTACGTACTTTGATTTGTGACAGCGGCGTGTAGTTTGGTTACGGATGTTGAGGAGGCTCGTCGGTAAACTGTGAACACTCTGCACTGGCGGGTTTTTCAGGTCGTTGTTGCAGCAGACAGTAACCTTTTTGACGAGAAGAGATGGCCCTGTGCTCCGAGCCTGCTAGCGTTAGCTCCGAGGTGAAAGGAGAGCCGAAGAAGGAGAGGAAAGTGGCCGTTATCACCGGCATCACCGGACAGGTAACGCTCATACCCCAGCAGCATCTCACGTTAGCTACACTGTTGCTCTAAAACAGCTTGACACCTCCTTCGTCGTGATCATAGACTGTATAAAGATCGTGATGCATTCGGGAGACGTTTTCCTGGCGTCTATACCTGTGTCAGCTACTAAAAACTCAAGTCTTTCCATGATTCATAGTGTCTGTCACTATTGAGACTCAGTTTCCCATAAAACTTAACCTTTAACCCAGGGTTGCCAACTTTGGGTACCTGGCTGGAGTGAGATTTTTATATACAGGACTGTCTCAGAAAATTAGAATATTGTGATAAAGTTCTTTATTTTCTGTAATGCAATTAAAAAAACAAAAATGTCATACATTCTGGATTCATTACAAATCAACTGAAATATTGCAAGCATTTTATTATTTTAATATTGCTGATTATGGCATACAGCTTAAGAAAACTCAAATATCCTATCTCTAAATATTAGAATATCATGAAAAAGTATACTAGTAGGGTGTTCAACGAATCACTTGAATCGTCTAATTAACTCGAAACACCT
>NW_011361539.1:0-2421 GCF_000735185.1 Notothenia coriiceps
CCCTTTTTTTCTAGGAGGAAAAGAGAGAGTGTTTGGTTTTCTGACACTTTGTGAGTTCCCGGGGACACATATTTATGTATAAAAGACATCAAAAAGTGCATTTTGCATAATAGGTCCGCTTTAAATTCTAAATTCAACTGCAGCCCATCACTCTCCTCACATGGGAAACGTTATCCACTTGTTTTGTCTTAGAATTACAGAGCTGTTTTTATTCTAGGTGGCTGAAATATTAGTTTAAATAAACATGATATTTGTTGTGTCTAGCAGTCTTCAGAAGGTGCAGATAGAAACACAAACCAGCTGTATAACCTGCAAAAAAAGTGTACGTGACATGAAACACAACATCCTCTTTGCTCCTCTTCCTCCTCCAGCTCTACATCACACTCTCTGAGAAATAAATAAATAAAGAAGGAATGTAGGGGGCGGGGGATTAATTTGGTTCTCCGTTCACTAACGCTGCTGAATCGATGGACAGTTACCACGGTAACAGGAAGGTTGTAACCAAAAATATATTCTATACAACATCTTGAACACCTCCCCCTACATTCATTTTGCCAACTGATGCATCTTCCTACATCACCTTCCAGAGCATGTTGGTGTTAACTCCAAATTAAGAAAAACACAACAGAACGTATGAGCGTGCAGTCAGCTCTCCTAACTGCTGAGAATGCTTCTTCTTCTTTGAACTCATTAATGTTCAAGAATGGGAAAATCTGCCATTGCTGTTGGCGAAACACATCAGCAATGACGCTGGTGACGCGGGAGTGAGCAGCAGAGGTGGGGAGAGGCGGGGCTATGGCGTCATCGTTATCAGTAAATGATTGTATAGGATGTACACACGGAGCCGTTTGGCCATTCTAAATGGTCATTAGTTTGAATATTTACAGATTTTTAAATAAAATATAATTTCAGAGTCATGCCATTAGGGAATAGCTCATAATTGTCATTCTGATCTCTTTGTACCACAGTCATTGTTTAGTGGAGGTGCTTCCTGTAGCACTTTCAAGATATTGCCTGGCGGTCCATCTGTAGTCTTGCTCTCAAACATCAGCGGCTACTGATCAGGCTCTTTCTTCACTTTACCTAACTAGTTAGCACTCACACTGTTTCTGACCCGGCGCCCAATAAACACGTTTTTTATTATTTATAATAAAAGATTGATGCTTTTAACTTAAATAAATCTTCCCGGGGGAGCATGCCTCCGGAACCCCGTAGAGGAGGTGAGGTCCGCCCCCCACTTTAAAAAAAATAGCACTTTACCCCTTTATGCCGTGAGCTGATTATCGAGCCTTCAATGTGACGGCCCGTCCACACAGCAGCTTTAAAAAAATCTTGGAGCTGGGCGTGTCTGAAAGCTTGGGGATATTTTGCGAGCAACGCGACCAACAACCAATCACATGAATCGATTAATTGAAAACGAAGTAAACTGGATATAAAATCCCGTTCGGCGAAAAGCGAGGCAAAGTGACGTCACCCCATTCAAAGTCAATGGGCATAGAAGCGTTGGAAGATTTTTTTAACGCTTCTGTGTAGACGGGCCTTAACAGTCAGGGTGTACGTGCATGTGGGGAGTGTTGCAGTAGAACATTCGACTGTAGCGCCTGGTACATTAATGGGAAACCCTACATGTTTGAGCACCCTCTATGAATGAGCTGTGTATACAAAACTTGTGAAATAATTGCACTAAACGGGGTTCTTTGTAGTACTTCCATATATAACATTGTATTGTTTTCTTTTTACACTGACTCAGATATAATGAAAAGACTACGTCAGTCGAAGCTCAGCTTCGGTAAGGAAGGGACAGGACAGGACAGGACAGGACAGGCAGAGAGAGAGAGAGAGAGAGAGAGAGAGAGAGAGAGAGAGAGAGAGAGAGAGAGAGAGAGAAAAAGAAAAAAGTCAGGGAGGAACTGCAGGTACAGTCACACAAAAGAATGTATAACCCCATCTATCCATCTATTTTTATTAGGGCCGGGACTCGATTAAAAAAATTAATCTAATTAATTAGAGGTTTTGTAATTAATTAATCGCAATTAATCGCATTTTTAATCACATATAAATATTTGACCTGAGAACAGTGAGAAGATGTCAATAAAGTGTGCCGTCACACAGAGGTAATTTGAATAGCTTACCGAGGTCCAATGATCCCCAGTCAGGGCAACACATTCGGCTTTCTCCAATAAACTCTCTTTATCTTCCTTTTCATTGTCATAAAGGTGCTGGATTCTTTTTGTCACTGTCTTTCTGCATGGCAGCTCATATGTTGTGTCAGACGATGCAATCTGTAGTACCTTTTGCAGCCCCTTATTTTCTACCACTCCAAGTGGTCTACAGTCGAGGGCAATCCAGTGAGCTGGTTATTTTTTCAGACGTGGACTTAGTTATCCTGGCCCTGAAACCAGTCATCTGGTTGAGTGTGGG
>NW_011361540.1:0-2887 GCF_000735185.1 Notothenia coriiceps
TGCGTGCGTGCGTGCGTGCGTGCGTGCGTGCGTGCGTGCGTGCGTGCGTGCGTGCGTGCGTGCGTGCGTGTGTGTGTGTGTGTGTGTGTGCGTGTGTGTGTGTGCGTGCGTGCGTGCGTGTGTGTGTGTGTGTGTGTGCGTGTGTGTAGTGTACCCAGTCTTTCGGGCGAGCTGGAGGCCGAGCTGCTGGGCTGCGACTGCAGAGGAGTGTTCGTCTCATCGACAGACGGAGAGAGAGAGGGACTGTCACACACTCTCTCCTGCAGAGAGGGGGAGAAAGAGAGGGGTGAGATATGGAGGGGTGAGATATGAAGAGGTTGAGGTGTGAAAGAGTGCATTGATGTGAAAGATCTGAAGCAAATCATTAGAGGTTTCTATGGGTTACCATGGATTTAAGAGACACTGCAATGTTGAAGATTTACTGTTGGGTAGTTTAACAAGCGGCAGTGTATCGTATTCTATAAGGTTTTTTTTTTACCTCATAGAAAGATTTTCAAAATGTTTGGACATTGACATCTTTTGCATAATTATACTTCATTATTTCCTTTTGTTCTGACCATTATTTAAACCTTTTTTTAGGGCAATTTCATATATTTTCAAATGTTTTATTTTTTATTTTATGTTTCTTTGGAAAATTCTCACTTTCATTCAGAAACTTTTCACATAATTATCCAAGTTTTTTTTACATATTTTCGGACCATTTAAAGAAAATCTAAATATTTTTCCGGAACATTTTCACATATTTTGGGGATTTTTTTCATATACTTTAGGCTATTTCTTTTAAACTTCTTATACATATTTATTCATATTTATTATTCACATAAATACATGTGGTTGTGTTAAAATTAACTGCCTTTTGCAATGACAATGAAGCTGAATTGAATCAAAAAGAATAACAAAAGCTATTTTTCGAGGTGTTCCACAGGGATCATATTTGGATCCTCTTTGGTTTTCATTAAAACATTTTTTTAAGAGTCTGTAAAAACGTGTGTCTCACCTTGATGACGGGCGCCCGGTGTACGTGAGTGTGTATCTGCTGCGCGGCGGCGGCCATGTTGGCGATGGTGTTGAGGTGGTTCATCTGGGACATCGCCATGGCAACAGATGCAGGGGGCAGGCCCATGGGAAGCAGCGGGTGAGGCATCATCATGAAGGGGAGGTCCAACCCTGAGAGAGGGAAATTAACTTTATATAAAGGGAAATACATTGAATTAAATAAGGGTAGAGAGAAAAACATTAACGTCACATTTTCATTATTTGATTCTGCATGATACAGTTTATTCATCTCACAAATGTAGGTGTTTTTTAGTCAAATTGTTTCCATTTTGTCCACATTTGATCGTTATTTGAATCGTCAGTTGAAAGTATGTTTGACATTTTCGCTTAAAATAAAAACGTGTAAAGAATGGGCTGGAAAACACAATGTCCCCTGTTATAACTCAATGTTTCACTTTGAAGATTAAAAAAGTGTTTTTTTTCCGTTTATATTCAAGTCTTTTGTGCAATTTTTAAAAATTAAACTAAACTTGCCTTTTTGATAACATTGTCTACATTTTGTCGTTGTTGGAAGACTGTGCAAACTGTCACTTTTAACACGTTTTATTCATTTCATTGATAATGTTATTCCATGTACCAAAGACTTCTTAAAAGGAAGTATTAATACTGAGTGGGTTTTTCTTGTTTAATTGATTTTGCTTCCAGTAAAAAGCCTCCTTGACCTTTTGCAAGCTTTAACTCTATTTAACAACATTTTCTTTTTACAGACTGTGAAACGCAGCCTGTGTGAGAGTCGGTCTGAACTCCTGTTGAACTTCACCCTGAGCCGAGAGAGGCAGAGGTGTCAGAGTCTGGATAATAAAAGGTGAAGAAGAGGAGGAGGAGGAGGAGGAGGAGGAGAAGAAGGAGGAGTTGAACATGTGGAGGTCAGAGGGTTAAAGGGTGACGAGGCGGAGCAGAGAGGTCAGCTTTTGTTTGGATTTCATTTCTCTTTCATTTCCTGTCTGTTTTTAAAAGACTTTAAATATTTTCTTTATATTTCTTTATCCTTCATTTCGTTCCTTACCTCTTTTTACTCCTATTTTTTTTATCCTTTTCCCAATTATCGTAATGCTTTAGTTTCTAGCTTGCCCTTTAGTTAAATAGTTCAAAAAGGGTGATGAGGCCTATTTTAATTTTAATGTTGTTTTTTCTCTTATGTACTTTTGACCTTTTAGTTGGTTATTCATTCAGTCGTTGCCTCTTTTAACTCCTATGTTCTACCTTTCTCCTCCTCACTTCCTCACACCTTTCTTCCAATCATCTCTTCCTTTGCTTTAAATAATATCCTCCCATCTTTTTCTGACACACACCAGCGTCACTGCATGTGTTCGATTAACTTAAATTCCCCCTCTAACCCTGAACCTCCTGAAAGCATAACCTTGACTTTTGACCACTGACCTCAGACCCCCTGACCCTGACCCTGAAACACACACACACACACACACACACACACACACACACACACACACACACACACACACACACACACACACACACACACACACACACACACACACACACACACTTTAAAAGGACGACCTCCAATAAGACGTTCACTCTGACTGAAGTCGCCTCAGCTGTCGGAAACATGTGCCAAAAAAAATAAAAATAAACGACAGCGGCTGCTTTCATTCCAATGAAACAATAACACTGATTGCTGTTGTCGTGACGACTGAAGTGATAGAATAATCAATGTGAGTGTTTGTCACCTCCCAGCGTGTGTGTGTGTGTGTCTGTGTGAGTTTGTGTGTGTGTGTGTGTGTGTTTGTGAGTGCAAACACATCACTGCTGCAATAAGAAAATGAGCGAGAGTGAGTGTGTTTCTATTTATCTCTGCACGTCTTTCAAT
>NW_011361540.1:2895-4447 GCF_000735185.1 Notothenia coriiceps
AGTGTGTGTGTGTGTGTGTGTGTGTGTGTGTGTGTGTGTGTGTGTGTGTGTGTGTGTGTGTGTGTGTGTGTGTGTGTGTGTGTGTGGTGTTGATGAATCGAGTCATTTAGTAGAGTGTGTGCTGATTAATCCAGGCGGAGTGTTAATACGGGAGATGGGAACAGATTAAATGGCGTACATTAACAAATATTGCCACCCCTTTAAAACACACAAACACACACAAGCCAAATATGTGTGTGTGTGTGTGTGTGTGTGTGTGTGTGTGTGTGTGTGTGTGTGTGTGTGTGTGTGTGTGTGTGTGTGTGTGTGTGTGTGTCCTCACTGTTTGCCAGTAGCTGTTGTTGCTGTTGTTGCAGTTGTTGATGATTGACAGCTCCCATTGGTCCTCCTCTTCCTCCTCCTCCTCCTCCTCCTCCCCCCATTGGTCCTCCTCCTCCTCCTCCTAGTCCTCCTCCATGAGCTCCAGCAGGGGGGCTGGTCAGACGCTCCTTATCCCAGGAACACTCACTTCCTCCTGGGGAGAAAAGGAAGAGAATTAGACATTCATAAAACCATGTGGTGCCTTCAGGTGCTGCTGGGATCGTCCCGTGTTCAGAGCTTTGAGTTGAAACGAGGAAACGTAAAGACTCTACGGAGAAGATGTATTTCATTCGTTTAGTCATTT
Organism: Notothenia coriiceps; assembly: GCF_000735185.1. Lineage (NCBI taxonomy): Eukaryota > Metazoa > Chordata > Actinopteri > Perciformes > Nototheniidae > Notothenia > Notothenia coriiceps. Next base: position 3,560 of record NW_011361540.1, read on the forward strand.
ATAAAACAATGCGTTACATTTTTAGAGGCAGAGAAAGCTGCTCGAATTTATCTGAGTTACTTATACGAAGACATATCTTGTTGTACGCTACAGTATATTAACTTGCTGATAACTAAATAACATAATCAGATTGTTATAATCAGATGGTTATAATCATGAATATTATGGGTCATTAGTTTTTGTATAATTGTGTTTTTTTTAATACATGATTTAGAGAAAGAAAAAACATGAATTGACGAGTTTCGATTTTTTTATTACTATAATAATTTATAAAAAAGAAAAACAATGGAGGAAAATATTTGCAGATTTCTTACGTTTTTATTTCATATTTTTTAAATTAACTTAAAGTATTTAGTTACCTCCACATGTGCCAAAGAACACATTTTAAAACATGACATTTTTGTATAGTGTTACAAAGATCGATGCAAATGTTTAGTTTACAGAAAATGTAATCTCCTAAATGAACGACACGTTATGAAAGCGTTTGTTAATCATTGATAAATGCGTTCCACTGATTGAGTTAATGCAGCATTATGATAATGATCGTTAAGACCTCTCTGTAATCATCAGAATAAAGTTTCTCATTTAAATAAATATGTTGTGTAACTCTCTCTCTCTCTCTCTCTCTCTCTCTCTGTACACCTTCATTCCTCCACTCCCCCCTCTCTCTCTTTCTCCCCCGTTCCCTCTCTCATCCATCTTCATCTCCCTCCATTAGTTTGAATTAGCAACCGTCTCTCTCTATTATTGCCTACTGAACTCCCTGCGCTGCGCGTGTGTGAGTGTGTGTGTGTGTGTGTGTGTGTGTGTGTGTGTGTGTGTGTGTGTGTGTGTGTGTGTGTGTGTGTGTGTGTGTGTGTGTGTGTGTGTGTGTGTGTGTATGTGTGT
>NW_011361541.1:0-2176 GCF_000735185.1 Notothenia coriiceps
AGATTTCAAGAACTCTATAGACATGAAACAAGACGAACTGGCACACAAAGGTAGACGAGGACTATATATAGAAGCGTTAATGGGACACAGGTGGCCACCATTAAGGGTGAGGCTGACAATCACACTGGGGGGAAAACCATAGGGGAAAACACACAAGGGGAGGAAGTCAAGGGCTCTTAAAGGAGAAGGAAAGGTAAGAACAAAATCAAGCAGGAAGTGCAAAAACAGACGAGACCAGACATAGGTCACAAATTTGACTTTGACATAACTAACTAAATCCAAACATGGACTTTAAACTAAACATCAAACCTAATAACTTACAAACACAGCATGGCAAAATTAACAGACGTTACGTGAAGTTACAAATTGTAAAATGCTTTGGCATGACTATATGTCGTTATGTAAGTATTATGTAACTAACTAAATCCAAACATAGACTTTAAACTAAACATGAAACATATAACATGAGACATAATAACTTACAAACACAGCATGGCTAAATGAACAGACTTGACCTGAAGTTAAACTTCATTATAGTCATGCAAGAGAAGCTATTTGAATTGAATTGAAAGGGGAAGCAGGTGGTGGTAATCACACGTCCATGTCAGTAAGACGGATGTGTATACAGAAGGGCTCTGCAACTCTTCAGACTGCTCCTCTCTCCATCATCTCCACCCGTCTGAAGCACCATCTCTCCCCTATATCCCCCCTCTTTTTCTCTCTCTCTCCATACCCGCTTGTTCATGAGTGGTACAAAACGCAATCAACGACCCCGGCTCTCACATCTGGAGAGACGTGAACACAAAGGTTTGAATTACTGTACTTGTGAGGAATTCTGTTGACTAAGTTTGTTCTGTAATGGCCTCTAGATTGCACTGCAAGAAGACTAAACTAAACGTAAGAAAACGCCAGATTTGAATCAGGAACACAAATATGATGTACTTGAGCGTATCAGAAGCCTGAGGTAGTTTGGCTAGGCTTAAAGTGACATGCACTTGGCTAGCGGTGTACAAAAACACACAAAAATGGTGTTACGAATCTCAACAGCAATCTCTCAGGTAATCAAGACTCTCTGCGTGGACATGGTTATAGATCGGCAAAAAGAAAATTGTTCCTACATGATTTCTGGAAAGAGACATTGCTGTTGTTTGTTGTCATGTATTTGTGTTTGTTGTTTGAGCAATACAAGCCGAGTGCCAACCAGTTCCATTATATTTGAAAGGAGACAGACATGTTTACAGCTGATACAGCTAACACTCAACTCACAACCAAAACAATCTGGACGGATAAATTGAGCTACAGGAAGCAGGAATACTATTTATTTTTGGTTTGGGGGTAAACTTCCCATTTTCTTAGGTTAATATCAGTATTTTGTGTCTCTACATGTCTCCATGCCTTAATGTTCAAAAAGCTCTTTATTTTTCTCATACTGCCTTTGCTGCGGCACCTCTTTTCACCCTCTGTCTGAAACCAGAGCGCAGTCTGCTCTGATTGGTTAGCTGGCCGGCTCTGTTGTGAAAAGTCAACCGTTCATACCTCATTCACACCAACGGTGTTTCAGGGCCGGTTCGGAGCTGGAGCTTGAAAAGCACCGGGTTTTCCTGTTCGCACCGCAGCGGAGCAGCCTCTTAGCTCCGGAATCCGGTTCGTTTCAAGCACCAAAACATTTTCCGGCCAGAGCAAAAGCACCACATACGTCACGCTTACGTCAAGGCGGGGGCAGGGGCGGGATCAACTCCTGAACAACAACAAAAAGCCGGCGTTTTATCCAGTTTGTACACAACGATGGAGAAACTTAACAAGCAGCAGTGGTCCACTGAAGAGACCAGCTGCCTACTGGGAATCTGGTCTTCCGAAGAGGTACAGAGGAAGCTGGAGCACAATCGGCCATTGTTGTTGTTGTCGGTGTCAGCTGTGAGGGGTTTCCGCGCGGTTTGGCTTTATGAAGCAGGCACGCAAACGGTAGTCTAGGGCAAATAATTGAAAGAAAATATTATTAACATATGCACAGTAGCTTCAGTGTAGTGTGTGTGTGTGTGTGTGTGTGACCAATCCGCGGACTTAACGTAACGGCTCCACGGATTGGTCCATTTGAATCTCCAACGAGGCGTTCTGGGGCAGCATAGACAGGTATTTTCTGTGTTAGAGTTTACTCCCTACAGGGTGTACTTTGAGG
>NW_011361542.1:0-3845 GCF_000735185.1 Notothenia coriiceps
TGTGTGTGTGTGTGTGTGTGTGTGTGTGTGTGTGTGTGTGTGTGTGTGTGTGTGTGTGTGTGTGTGTGTGTGTGTGTGTGTGTGTGTGTGTGTGTGTGTGTGTGTGTGTACTGTATGTGTTTCTGTTCACTGGGCTAATGGCTCATTGAGAAAAGCACAGGCCAAGTCAATCACACCAGATCTCTGCCCATCAGCCCATTGAGACCTGTGGCTCATCAGGGGAGATAATTAGAATGAAGAGTTTAACGATATAGCTACAAGCACACACTGTGAGGCAGCAGTGTGTACATGTGTGCGTGTTTGTGCAAGTATGTGGGACGCATTGAGGGTAATGGTGTGGGATGTGACTCTTGAGAGTGAGTTGAATATGTAATTAAAATGATGCTTTTTAAAAAAAAAACATATGTAATGATAATTATTATTGTGGCTGTCAGCCTCCGACGCACACACACATTCTGTTTTAGACTGCTTTTCTCCAACATCATCATTATTAGCACTACATTTGAGCAGGTTGTGTGTGTAACCTGACATGCCCAACCTTTAAGAGTCTGTCTGTCTGTCTGTCTGTCTGTCTGTGTGTGTGTGTGTGTGTGTGTGTGTGTGTGTGTGTGTGTGTGTGTGTGTGTGTGTGTGTGTGTGTGTGTGTGTGTGTGGGAGGTAGACAGAAAGAGATGGAGATGGGGGAGGCATTATGCATTCATATTGGAAATTGCTGTGAATTTAAATGAGCATTTGCACTTTACTGGATCCAAGCTGTTTAGTAAATGCACTTACAAAGTGCATGAGTGCTTACATATAGGAGGGGTGGCACAATGAAGGGAACATTTTACGCTACACACTATAGTTTCTCTCAATATATATTAATCTACAGATGAAATAATTACCATAGAGCAACAACAACATCAACCCCTCTCTGACACAGTTTAACATAAAACATTCGAATAATATCCATTGTATTATGGCCATTTCTACTTTATAGATTTTATATTCTTTAAAGTGCAAAACAACTCAAAACTAAAGCTAGATTTCTAAAATTAGTTGAATTTATCCTGAAGAGGAAACTGTATCAAAGATGGAGGGCGGCTGAGAAATCATTCAGCCGATGTTTTATGAAAAGTATTTGAGATTTCACGATGCAGGAGTGAAGCCTTTCTGCAGTTTTATAGCAGAACACATGCAATAAACTGTCTTTAGGGCCCACTCCCTGCTGCAAAAAATGCTCAGCATGGGATGAGGTTACTCTAGTGGAACACCACTTAAAAAAAAAAATCTTTCATGCCGCACTTTCTTGCACACCTTGATTTTTGTGTGTCGAATGGGAATCAACCTTTGGAGGTGATGGTGCTTTTGTGCTTAAAAAAACTTTGGATTGAGAGAAAACACACACATACATACATACAAACATACATACACACACACACACACACAATGTTTTTTTGTTTTTTTAAAGGGGCCACAGCTACAAAGGGGCAAACCCCACAGGGAATCCATTTGCCTTCTCTTGCAATCATCACACACTTCTCTAAAAACACCATGGACCGCCACCGTTACCATGGATACGTGCCGCTTCATCTCTGTAATTTTGAAAAAAATGCATCTTTCTTTACTCTGTTAGACATGGGATCCCTATAGGGTGGTTAACACTCGAGCTACATACCAGAACAGGTTTTCTCCTGCACATAAACATGTCCTAAAGTGTTAGTGTGTGAGGAATGCAGTAAAGAAGTGTCACCTGGGGGCATACTTTACTTCAGGGAAACAGAAAGAAAAACACCCCATAATCCTAACCAAATGAATACACAGTTGGAAAATTCTGCTGCTTACAGAATTGATCTGGCAATATGGAATGTATACTGTATGTTTCTCAATACACACACAACTAGACGCAGAGAGAGATGTTGCATCGCTAGCTCCAGGTGAGCCTGACAAAGTCCCCTAAACTAAGCAGGGAATAATAGGTGTGTCACACAGGGAGAGAGAAGTACACTCATATATCACTGCCCACCTGGAAACCCCCCGCCTGCAGAAAAGTCAGGAAAATGCCACAGACAGTGCTGCTTTTCTGAGAGTTGACAAAAGGTATGTTTGGTGAGCAGCTGGCTGATCAAGGTGTATCACATCTCAGTGGTCTTGTTATAGCCTGAGAAGCATCAACAATAAATCATCTGGCAGGATTATCTGTGTGCAGAGGAGGTTGGTTTTTTTCAATGTCAGATTTGGTTCCTGAGATTTTAAATTAATATGTTGCAAATAATATTGGGAATTCTTGGAGTTTGGGAGTTAATCACTTTAAAAAAGTGAGTAGTAAGGTAGAGCAGGTTATTGTCTATTAAAGGTGCCCTTTTTGGAGTCTCTCTCCCACACACTCACCCCCTGCCTGAAATGCCTCGATTGGACTCCTTTGTTTACTTCCGTAACATAATGACATCACTTTTACCTCATTCACACCTAGAGCTAGAGCTTTTCAGGTTTAGAACCGGTTCTTTGGTTTAGCTCCGGCTCTTTTCACACCGCCCAGAGTCCGACTGGTGCTGCGTCATTGCGTCATCGTTTGCGTCATGACGTAACCGTTTGCGTGCCTGCTTCATAAAGCCAAACCGCGCGGAAACCCCTCACAGCTGACACCAACAACAACAACAATGGCCGATTGTGCTCCAGCTTCCTCTGTACCTCTTCAGAAGACCAGATTCCCAGTAGGTAGCTGGTCTCTTCAGTGGACCACTGCTGCTTGTTAAGTTTCTCCATCGTTGTGTACAAACTGGATAAAACGCTGGCTTTTTGTTGTTCAGGAGTTGATCCCGCCCCTGCCCCCGCCTCGACGTAAGCGTGACGTATGTGGTGCTTTTGCTCTGGCCGGACAATTTTTTGGTGCTTGAAACGAACCGGATTCCGGAGCTAAGAGGCTGCTCCACTGCGGTGTGAACAGGAAAACCCGATGCTTTTCAAGCTCCAGTTCCGAACCGGCCCTGAAACACCGTTGGTGTGAATGAGGTTTGTGCTTCATTTGGATAGCGCCCCAACACATTGTATATTATAGGCTAATGTGCGGGACATCTCTAAGCAGGGCAGCTAACAGACTTGGCTGCTTCTTGTTGTTTAAAATAAACATAATGCTTGTTGTGAAAAGGATCATTTGAGTCAAATAAACAACTAAATCCTTTATTTATCAGTGAGAGTTGTAACTCTTTAACATTTCTAAACGTTTTCTGTGTGCCACTGGAGCCTTTGTTGTGTCTTACACATGATCCGTTTTGCATTCACACTGATGGCTTTTTCTGTGATTTATTAGTATAAACAACTTTGTCTTTACAGCCAACATCTTCTTCTTTCAACAAGCTGCCGCTGCTACACGGATAAATGCATCATTTCCTGTGCAGCAAAGGATTTCTACCTGAAACGAGCCGCTCCCCCGAGGGCTAAGACAGGCGAATGTAAAATCTGTTTTTGAGCTGGGAATGGATTGAATCAATGAAGCGCTTCATCTTTTTCCAATAGAGCCAATGTAGCAAAACTAACAGTGATTCATAAGAGCAGTGTCACAGATTATTATCTTGAAATATATATTCTTACATTTCAAGTTGAATCACACTTGGACAGATGTTCTTCTCATGACCCGTGACCTGGCCTTAATGTAGCATAACAGCTAACCTGTGAAACATAAAACCTGACCCCGGCTCTGATCTTATGTTGCAAGGGTCGAGTTCACAAATGCATGTCTTGGCGGCAAATTTCCCAAACTATTCTGCACCATGAAGCACAAACACACACACACACACACACACACACACACACACACAGAGGAAAGGGAGGGACAGAGAGCACACACAATTAGTGAGGAATGTTAG
>NW_011361543.1:0-3213 GCF_000735185.1 Notothenia coriiceps
GTAGTACGTACGTAGTGTGTGTTATTATGGCAGAATGTGCTCCTGGAGAACGGCAACTACCACAGAGGCAGTTTGCCAGGTGTTTATGTCCTTCTGTCTGTGGAGAAGTTTTGCCAAAGTGAAAGCTCACAACTGTGTGAATCGCAGTTACAAAACTGTACTGGTGTGTAGTCAATTCCTGCGTTTTGGCTGGTGTAATCTTATCGTAAAATGATCTCTTATTAATTTCAATGTATGAAAGCTAGTGCAGGCTGCCCGATTTGGGAAAATATCTAATATATTTTTTTGAAGTATTGATCATTTTTATTTCGTTCACTTATTGATATTACATTCTTAAAGGATCATGATGTGGTTTGCTTTTTGTAACAAAAAGATTATTGCCTTTTAATAGTATTGCTCTTTCTGCAATTTGAATACCGCACTGGTCAATTTTGTGATTTCATGACATTTCGATTAATTGTTGGCCTTATTAATTTAGGGATGTGCATCTCCATCAGTGATGACGATGCGATGCGCATCTCGATACGTTGCCACGATAGACAGTTATTGTGCTTTTTGGTTCCTGAAATAGTGTTGTAACTAATGTATCTTGAGGCAACGTTAATGTTTTCATTTTGGTTTTTTGTATCAAATTAACAAAGAACTGTCTAAATTGAAACAGACATATGTTCGCAGTGCAGGGTGACAAACAAGAATTAGAGTTCCAACATGAGTCTCCATTGTCGGCTACAAGCATAAAGATGTGCTGACCAGTTTTCCCCCTTCCTAACCAATAAGTGTAAAAGCTGCAAAGCAGACAAGACTTTTTAAAAATTATTGAAAACATCTTGTAAATACATTAAGGTTTAATGTATGCTCACCAACTGAGCCTTGCCACTATTTGCATAGCTAAAACGCTGATATAACATCAGTGTACAGAAACACGTGTGAGGGACGTGCTAGCTGATAACCGTACCACTACGTGTATAACATGCTATTATGCTAGTTTAGAAATTTAGCAAAGGCATTGTTCAAGACACTAACGGCATGTGATGTAATGAATACACGGGAAAGTCATATAACTTTAGAGACAGTTGTGACAGCATGCCTCTTAGTCAAAAGCATGGAGCTAATATTGAACTCTACTGTTGAACAAAGCTAACGATTTAGCATGCTATTTAACATGCTAGTGCAGCAGTTAAAATCAAACTCAAAAACCCATGGAGCATTTTACCCTCACAGTTACAGACCGCAGACCGTCCGAAGTGAATTAGCTTAGGGGAAAATATAAAATGTCCTGAAAGGAAAAAATCCGTATAGTCCGTTTACCTGTCGACTCTTATGGTGCGCTTTCTGCTGCCTCCATGGCACCTGTGCTGCATCGCATAGCTCACTACCAGTCGTGTGTTTGCGATTACAGTATGTTATGTGACTTCTAGACACTCGTTTAACAACACTTACCGCAGTTTTTAAAGACGTTTCGAGAATTCTATTAGAGTAAAATATTCCGTCCGCCGCTGCAATTAAATCGTTTGGTTTGTCTTGTTCTCCTAAACCAAACAAAGGTGGTTACCGCCACCGGAAGTGACCTGCCATCGTGCTGATTTGCAAGATCTGAAGTTTAATTAAATACGTTATATTATCAAAGAGATTTCTTATACTTTATGTTATTTAAAACAACATTACACAATACGTTATGCATTTTTATATTTATTCTTGCATGGTGTCATCTTACAGAAACATCGGTCCTACAGGTAGTTTTGAGACACTTGTACTTTCCTTGAGTATTTCCATTTTATGCTACTTTGTACTTCTACTCCTCTGAAATTCAGAGGTAAATCATGTACTTTTACTTCACTGTATTCATTCTGTACCTTTAGTTACTTTGCAGATTTGGATTAATGATGTGAAATACAGTATAGTCAACACTTAAATAAGACTCAAGTAACATTCACAAACTAACTTGAAGTATACAAAGTAATTAAAACTATCTAATCTGCACCTTTACCAGCTTTGACAACACTTTAATGCAGGTGTGGGGAACTTCCGGTCCCCGGGCCGTATACGGCCCGGCCCGCGAGACAATTTGATACGGCCCTCGAGGTAACACACGCAAAAAAGAAAAAAAATTAAGAAATCTAGACCGCGAAATAATTAAACAAGCGAGTGCCTGTTTTTCCTGGCCAATGTCAGGGTCCTTGAACACAACAAGAGCCTAACGGGTCATCACGTGGTATATGTCTCGTCTGACGGGTGCAGTTCTGACCATAGATATATATAAACACTAGATGACTCACCCGCGCTGCTGGCCAATTGAGACCGACGTTGCCACTTGGCCGCCATCTTGCCACAGGCAGTTCTCTCATTCATAACATTATGGTTTACTATTTAAATAACCATAGCTTGCTCAATCTTCAACCAATTATCAAACGGTTTGGTTTTTTATAAACATCAAAGATGTAGTTATGATACTGCATACTTATAATCATGGACTTTCATATGAAAATAACATTAATCAGATAAAGCAATAGCTATACACACACACACAGGGTATTTATATTAAATATTTGCCGGTGTATATATTTCCATTTATTTAATTATATTGTTAATATTTAAAATCAATTATAAATCAATTATACAATTAAAATACATTTATATTTTATATATAAAAATCGGTCTCATGTTACCACTCTGTAAGCCAAGAGTTGTTAATTTAGCAATGCCTTAGCTTGAAGAACAGGGACACAACTAATGACAATAGCATATGTTGGTATATTATTTAGATATTCACACCTTTATCAGAAGAACCAAACCAACATAAAATGTGCTCACAGACAGGCCAGTTCTGTCTCATTTATCACAATTATTTTTGACATGAGATCTTCATATCATCCTAGTTTTGTATTTAGTTTCTAGATTTGTAAACAAATCCAGAACCTTTGAAATATGTTATTGAAAAAAGACCAAGAATAATATAAACTGTACAATGTGTCCTTTTGTGTCCTTCTGTAATCCATTTGTGGTTTGTCTTGTCTCACCCCGGCTGATATATCACAAAATCCACTGTTTAAAATGTTCCCTATATTGCCCCTATGCCCCTGTAAGGTGTCCTTGGGTGTTGTGAAAGGCGGCCCCCCAAAATAAATGTATTATTATTATTAAGAAGAACAACTTGGTGTGGTGTGGAGGGGATGTAGGAAGCAGGAGCAGGTCGGGAGAGATGGGGCTTCAAGG
>NW_011361544.1:0-2707 GCF_000735185.1 Notothenia coriiceps
TACCTCATTCACACCAACGCAACTCCGGTTCAAGCTCCGTGCTAGAGCTTTTCAGGTTCAGAACCGGTTCTTCGGTTTAGCTCCGGCTCTTTTCACACTGCCCAGAGTCCGACTGCTGCTGGGTCATTGCGTCATCGTTTGCGTCATGACGTAACCGTTTGCGTGCCTGCTTCATAAAGCCAAACCGCGCGGGAACCCCTCACAGCTGACACCGACAACAACATCAATGGCCGATTGTGCTCCAGCTTCCTCTCTACCTCTTCAGAAGACCAGATTCCCAGTAGGTAGCTGGTCTCTTCAGTGGACCACTGCTGCTTGTTAAGTTTCTCACTCGTTGTGTACAAACTGGATACAACGTGGGGCGGCTCCGCTGCCGTGTGAACAGGAAAACCCGGTGCTTTTCAAGCTCCAGCTCCGAACCGGCCCTGAAACACCGTTGGTGTGAATGAGGTAACAGAGACACAAGGAGAGCTGGAGCTTTGATGGCAAACACTGACGGTTTATTTGGAGCTTCGGCCGGAGAATTCACGCGACATGTCACGGGCCACGGGTTGACCACACGGTAGAGATGCCACCATCAATTCTGAAGACCCCTCCTCTCGTATGATGTTTAACTAGTTTCTCTGAGGGTAATCAACGTTCTTCATTCGTTAGACTAAACAGAGGAGGAAACTGATTCACATTTGTTGTTGCTTATGGCTCGGGGTCATCTACACCCCGAGAAGGATGTGTCCCACAACAATGACCGAGAGCTGCCCGGTCACAAACTGGTAACAACAACTTGCTAGGGCAGCCCCTGCTTAAGGGAGATAGCGGCTGCTCGAGGCTGAGCATCTGCGTCAGAGGGTGAAAGAGGACACAGGGCAAAGTATTCCCTAACAGTGTACATAACATCACAAAAACAAAGTAGTAATCATGGAAGTAAAACAATATGGTCTCATCTGTATGATAGTGGCCCTCCAGCTATAGAGACAGGTATGACCCTAAGGAGATGGAGGAGACCCAACATGGAGCGAAAAGAGAGACAACTGGACTGAAACTCATCCCATAAACACAAAGACTCTAAACAGATGATCCTGTAACTGCTGGATGTCATCTGGATAATCAGCTTTCTGCTTTGGGTTTCATTTCCTGAGGAAAATAAATTGGAAATGTGAGCAGCTTATTATCTTAAACTATAAAACAAAGTTTGGCTCCTTACTTCCAGTCGAATGCACGGGAAATTAAAACTTTCATTTTTTTGTTATCCCCTACTTGTATCAAAACCTCCAACCAGTTATTATAATCAAAATGAGAAAATGCTATTTAATTATTTAATCTTAGAAAATATGTATTTTAACATAAGAAGCTTAAATGAAAATATGGAACAAAGATTACATTTAAAAGAAAATGTAATAAACATAAGAAATTAAATAATACATATGAATACATTTAAAACATTTTAGAAATAAATAAATATATGTTGAAAAGTTTCATGTCCCCTTGAAACCTGCCAAACTGCCCTTGTGTCACTTAAACATAATAATACTATTCCCTCCTCTCTGAACGACTGCAGCAGATGTTTGGTTTCCGTCCGTCAGCGTTGATATTAAACTCGACCCGTGGACCAGCTTTAATCGCCAAGTCAAACAAATGCAGGAATTTGTCTTTGTGACACGGTGACTGCTGCATGCCTGAACCCCCACAACCCCCCCACTCGGTTACATTTCCTGCCGTCAGTCATGCAGGTTGCACAGACCCTGGATCTGATCCTCACATTTTTGTAGAAATAATAATAATCTTCATTTGAACAGTATAGCACCTTTCATACAATAAGTGCAGTTCAAGGTGCTAGTAGACATTTCACAGAGAATTGATATCACACAGAATACAGTTACCAGTAAAAGACATATAAACAAACACAAAAAATAGTAAGTAAGTAAGTAAGTAAGTAAATAGGTAGGTAGGTAGGTAGGTAAGTAAATAGGTAGGTAAGTAAGTAAGTAAGTAAGTAAGTAGGTAGGTAGGTAAGTAAATAGGTAGGTAGGTAAGTAAATAGGTAAGTCAGTAAGTAGGTAAGTAAGTAAGTAAGTAGGTAGGTAGGTAAGTAAATAGGAAAGTAAGTAGGTAGGTAGGTAGGTAGGTAGGTAGGTAGGTAGGTAGGTAGGTAGGTAGGTAAGTAAGTAAGTAGGTAAGTAAATAAGTAAGTAAGTAGGTAGGTAGGTAGGTAAGTAGGTAAGTAAGTAAGTAAGTAAGTAAGTAGGTAGGTAGGTAAGTAAATAGGTAAGTAAGTAAGTAGGTAGGTAAGTAAGTAAATAGGTAAGTAAGTAAGTCAGTAAGTAGGTAAGTAAATAGGTAGGTAGGTAAGTAAATAGGTAAGTAAGTAAGTAGGTAGGTAAGTAAATAGGTAAGTAAGTAAATAGGTAAGTAAGTAAGTAGGTAGGTAAGTAAGTAAATAGGTAGGTAGGTAGGTAAGTAGGTAAGTAAGTAAGTAAGTAGGTAAGTAAGTAGGTAAGTAAGTAAGTAAGTAAGTAAGTAAGTAGGTAGGTAGGTAAGTAAATAGGTAAGTAAGTAAGTAAGTAGGTAGGTAGGTAAGTAAGTAGGTAAGTAAATAAGTAAGTAAGTAAGTAAGTAAGTAGGTAGGTAGGTAGGTAGGTAGGTAGGTAGGTAGGTAGGTAAGTAAGTAAAGGAAACTATAAAAGACATGACAGAACTTGAAGTACAATTG
>NW_011361545.1:0-3110 GCF_000735185.1 Notothenia coriiceps
ACAGTTCAACATAAAGTGCCAGTTGCACCAACAACGTAATAAATAGTTCAACATAAAGTGTACCATTTAAAATAAAATAAAAAAGTGCCAGTGATTGATCTCAATCCCTCCTATTCTTCCAATATCCTGATGAAAAATAAAATCTCTCTGTTGCATAGGCCACTGTTTGATCAACGCGAATTGGGTGTGGGTCCTTGTACTCTGAGTCGGGCTAACGTCCACGCTAGCTTCCACGCTAGCTTCCACGCTTGCCTCAGCTATACTTGAGGCTTGATGTGCTGCGGTGATATGCGAATTCCTTTTTGCATAATTTGCAAACAACCGTGCTCTTATTGACGCTTCCATCCGTCCGTTTTTTAAAACAAAATGTCCCATTCACGGGGCCAACCAAAGCGGTCTCATCAGCTTCTTCGTTCACGTTTGACTATTGTTCACTGTGGTTTGTTGTTGTCTGAAGTAATGAACGTTAGTTGGTGCTCCAGTATAATCGGTACCCCCGAAACTCATCCAGTGAGAAACGTTCCGCGGTGCAAAAATAAGTGCGATTAAAATGCGTTAATTTTTTTAACGCGTTAATTTTTGTGTAATTAATTAATCTTAATTAACGCGTTAAAGTCCCGGCCCTACTGAAAACCAATTTCAGTTAAAAGGCAGATACAGACTTGATATGTTTGCCTGACCATTTTTTGTGTGTTATAAAGTGTTTGTGTGTACATCTATGTGCATGCATACATTTGCATGTTCCCAAACAGGTGCCTTGAAGCTCTCCTGTTCTTCTTGTTAACCTCCATCCTCCATCCCAGTTGATTGACACTTGTGCCTCCAAGTGGCCATCTGCTCCTTGTTTATTCATACAGAGTTGCAGCTGCTGTAAGGGACCATAAATCAGGTCAGATGATAAAGAGACCCATCTGTGTTGTGGCAAGATATGTTGCTTCAGAAAGGCCTGATATCAGACTCTCAAAGTTATTCAGATGGTCTACAGTATGTGTACATGTATTTGTATGCATTAACACTCTCAGAACCCTTTCCTTTCCTCAATAGGATATAAAAGCCCCTACTTGAGTTTGTATCATATTGATTGAATCATCTTCAAATTAACAAAGCTGCAGCAGATCAGTCCTTACATAAGGAATAATTCATCTGTTCTTGTTCACGTTGTATAATACAAAATGGCAGTTTAGTTGACCATTGGGTTGACTGTCCTACTTTTTCTAGTGCAAATGCACGTTGGCGCTTGTTGCATTTGTTGTGATCTTTGAACCTATTAGCTATCAATTTGATGAGAAATCCTTTTTTTGGGTTCTGGTCTAGACAACACATATCCGATCCTAGTCTGAATCTTCCATGAACTGGAAGCAACTTGATAATTGAGTTACAGTATGTGACATAGAAGTCTATCAAAGGCATGTTTTGCAAGTAACCAGCTTACATCCAAATTCAAAAGATGGTAGCAGCTAGGCCTTTGAAAGTGATTGGCCAATACTCCATGGAATACAAACAGAAACCTTAATACTTTCGATAGCAAAATCCTGTCCCATGAACTTTAAAGAGAAATTAAGATCTGCAATGCTTCAGAGCGACAAAGTTTCAGTTTCACCAAACAAGAAAGTCGATAGCTGATACAAAGCTATATTTTTCACAGTTAGTGGTGGGCAAAAATATGATAATATACTAGTTGCGATTTGTGTGAGCTATGAAAGAACTAGCTCACACTCATCAACTTTCATTTAAATTAGAATGAATATGATGATAAAACTAGGCAATACCTCCTAAACTGGCATATTTTATTATTCATTGTGAACTGCTGATGAATTACAGTTCACGTACAGACCAAGGTCAATATATGATACCAATTGAATCAACACGTTCTCACTCCCAACCCGTCACATGTTGACGGTCGGTCAGGGCCCCTCCCTGTCACTCTATTACGGACAGGGTACCCCTTGAGAGTCAGTTTTCAATGGGCAGGGCGTCCCATAGACCTTCATAGACCTCCCATAGCGTTGATAATCGACGCCATGAGAACGCTCCCCGACGGTCGGTTGTTATCAGTGGTGTCGTGGGGATTTTTGTACTGGGGGGACGCTATTTTAATTAGGTCATCCCAAACAATGCCACACAAGTGCGCAAGTGCGCGGTGCACTCACAAAACGGGCGGACAGGTCCACATCATCATCCTCATCAGCTTTATTTAAAGACACTCTTGGTCCATTATTAAAAGACATACAACACTCAAATATAAATTAAAAAAGGCAGTTATACCAATGTTACCACAGAAACTACCGGTATGCTTAGTCCTACTTTAGTTACTGTACTGCAAAAAGCAGACGGCGCTGCGCTCAACACACACACAGACTCAAAACCATGGACACACTGGCACATAAGTTACATAAACAATTTATAGGCCTAAGTTGCATAAACTACAGTATTGCAACTAAGCAGACAGTGCTGCTTCTCTCTCTCTCTATCTGCACTTTCAGAATCTATTTAAAACTCATAACAAACAAACAAAACTCCCAAAGTTGTCCTGAAATTAACTTATTAAATAAACGACAAATATAGCCTACAACAAACAACATTGAATCTGGACTTGAAATTATTCTGATTAGGCCTAGCTTACATTGCAAATAAGCAGACAGCGCTGCTTTACACTTACACACACACACACCCCCACACACACACACACACCCGAAACACACACCTGAAACCACACACACACACACACACACACACACCTGAACACACACACACACACACACACACACACACACACACACACACACACACACACACACACACACACAATACACACACACACACAAACCTTGCATTTTGAAGACTGATAAATCCGAAATGGATGAACAAACTTTGCAGCCCAGTTTCCCAGCTTTGCAGTCTATCCACAGCCTCTTGTTTCCTCCGCCACATCTCCTCCGTCCATACCTCTGGGAAAGGTGAGCTTGAGCTAGCCAGGGGAACGTTGCTAGCGCAGCTAACGTTAACGTTAGTGCTAGCATTATCCACGTCTTTAGGCGGCTCTTCTGTTGATGTAGTACTAGTAGCAGCTTCACTTGTAGCTTCGGTGTTGCTAGCCTCTTTCTTTTTGT
>NW_011361546.1:0-1459 GCF_000735185.1 Notothenia coriiceps
CACACTCTCTATCTCTCTCTCTCACACACACACACACACACACACACACACACACACACACACACACACACACACACACACACACACACACACACACACACACACACACACACACACACACACACACACACACACACACACACACACACACACACACACACTCTGCGCGGCAGATAAGGGACGAACAGGGAGTGTGACATTTGCAGAGGAAGAATAAAAGCAGCGTTTGTTCCTCACCAGATTCGCAGGCGAGATTCCCAGAGCGGGAAGAAAGTGTGACGAAGAAGCTGCTCTCTCTCCGACGGGGAGGAATAATCCAGTCTGAGGAGAAAGGACCGGGTTTCAGACGAGACACGACCACAAAAACAGAGGAAACGGGAGGTTTTCTGCACAGAGAGACTGCTGGATATCAAACAGGAGAAGAACTGAGCTGTCAATCAAACTTCAGAGGAGCTTTGCTTGTATTAAAGACACATCGCAGGGTTCCACTTCCTGTTATCAAAGCTCTCATCACTGCACCTGTCAATCAAACACAGGTGAGAGGGGGGTTTCATGCTTTCTGCAAAGAAACAACCAAAAACACATTCTGGCTGAAACCAGAAGAAGGACTGGAGGATGATTCAATATGTTAATGGTTCCTCTTTTAATGTCTTTCATGGAGATGCAATCATACATTAACATCTCATTATACACAATAACACAGTTTGAGTTCATTAAAACAAACACTAACGGAAGAACATTTGCTAAGAATTTGAGGTGAAATACAGGATTTGAAGAATGTGGTTTTGTTTTTTACAAAAAGTAGACGCTTGAAATAATGTTCAATTCGGAGTAAAATGTTTCAAGAAGAACGTCTCGTTCACAAAGTATATAAATATATATCCTTTATTTAACCAGGTAAAAAGTGTCATTGGGATTCAAATCTCTAACAATAGAGCTGTGAGAAAACACAAGTGAAATTACCCAGTCAATATGCAAATAAAACAAACGGTTAAAAAGCATGAAAACTGTCTCCATTCAAAACGACTTCAGTCAGGGGGGGTATGAGACCAAGAGTGTTTTGTTCTGTGTGCTGATTGAACCCCCTAGTGATCACATCTGTATCATTCCACGCAGAAGGGATATTTAAAAGCTGTTTCCTATGGCGTTATATTAGTGCCACTATCCTGAGCACGCAATGAAAAATGTTGAGCATAGAAAATGCGATTGAGCGCACACTTCACAGAGAAATATATTTTCTCTCATAAAACTCCTGCTCCGTGCGCAAGCAGACCGCTGCACGCGCTCTCTCTCCCTCTCCCTCGCTCGACCTCTCCAGCCTGCGCTCGCTCAAGTTGTCACAGCGTTACAAGTGTGCCACAAAACCAACCAATCGGAGAACTCGAGAAGGTCAATTCTGATTGGCTGGTCCAGCGCCATGTAGAGAGAAGAGTTGCGACAGCGGAAGTCCAAAATGCTT
>NW_011361547.1:0-3563 GCF_000735185.1 Notothenia coriiceps
GGGGACAGGAGACACCCCCTTGATGAGAAACTGTAAGAAATGATCGGGGAATCCCTCCGGAGTGGAGTCATGATGACTGGATCTGAATTATTTTTATGTATTTTGTGGTTTGTGTTCCAGCTGTCGATCAGAAACTATATATATCCTCTATATCCACCAGTTAAAGGAAATAAAACGTATGTGTTGTGTTATATTAGCTGTACAATTTACCACATATGGTGTTCTTAGTTTCCATACCTCCTGTGTTTTACGAGCGACTTATCAAGTATTGGCGAACGGCATAAAACATGATTAAACATGATAGTATATAAAACCATGCTCATATCTATACAACCTATAGAAATGCAAAACGGCGTCAGTTTAAAGTAATTCTGTCCTTCTGTTTACCACATCATTTATGAGAGTACATTTCTTAACAGGAGAACATAATCGAGGGGTGATCAATAACATTTCCGTATTTATTCATTTTTCCAAGTTATGTTTGTGTGCACTGAGGAGTCTCAAACAGGCATTTGTTTAATCACTTTAAGATTGGCTTTAATCAATTTGTGAAAATGAATTCTTCATATATGACACATGAGAGGTAACATTCTATTTATGGTATCATTTCCACATATTTCTCTCCATTCTTCCTTCTGCCAACGGTGTCGCAGTTTCTCGTCTCTCCCGTTTTTGTGCGTAGTACATACGGATGGGTCAGCGTTTGCGTGGAGGACCGCACATTTTCCCGTCAAGTTTGTTTTTTATAAATCGCAAACATTGCGTAGAAACTGCCATACGCCATCTTTTGAGCGAACGCACTGTTTATAAATGAGGCCCCTGGACTGTACACTTTACTTTAGAAATAACCAACATTCCCCTATGAGCAAAGAAAACTCCCAGGCTCTGGGACCACAGGAAGTGTATCTAATAGCACTGGATTTATTGCATTACTATCCAATCCTAGGGTCAACAACTTGATGATTAGCTTTCGTATCTTATTTATGGGGGATACTTTTCAATGGGTGGCTGTATCCATAACTTTTGCATTGTGACAGGAATACCCACCAGTGCCTGTGAGACAATGGGTAGAGCAGATATCTGGTTGATGCGAACCTACTGGGATTTTGATTTCCCTCGTCCTTTCCTCCCTAACTTCATATTTGTTGGTGGAATCCACTGCAGACCGGCTAAACCTTTACCAGAGGTAATTGATGACTAAAGCAATGAAGAGAATTGACCATTACAATGCTGAGAAAAGACGGAGCTGGTTGGTTTGCATCAAGACATTTTTTTCTTTTTGCAGGATATGGAGGAGTTTGTGCAGAGTTCTGGAGATGCTTGCATTGTGGTCTTCACTTTGGGATCATTCATCAAGAACATTAATACAGAGAAGGGAAACATGGTCGCCTCAGCACTCGCTCAGATCCCACAAAAGGTCAGGGGACAATCTCCACGGTACTGGAGCTGATTAGAATGACCCCAAGCACAATGTTGAACTTGTATCACAACAATGTATATTCTAAAAGTTATTCTTGTAATATGCTCAACAACATTTTTAAGGTTTTATTTTGGAACAATACATTTGGTGAATTTAATAGTTTTTAACTAATCCTTACCTCCAAAAAATATGTTTAAGCTACTATTGGAAACTGCATTAATAGGTGATGATCCAATACAAAAATGCAAAAGTATTCCAAAAGGGACAGTCAGTTTTAGTCTAATATAAATTCCTAGAAAATAAATTTTAATCTGCAGTTTCCAAGTATATCATGATCCAAAGAGCAACATTAATCTGGATAAGTGAGCACTGCTTAATTTAAAAAAGGCAACAATATAATCATGCAATTATCAACAATTTATTTTCCAGGTTAGTAATCTAAAGTGTCTCTGTCTTTCTCTTAACCAGACACACTGCACACATTTGTACTAATTTGCATCAAAATGTGTCAAAACTCTACAAATGAAGGATTCCGACACATATACAAGAGAATGTAAAATCATTTATAAGAAAAAAACCAAGGCACTATATTTTGAGATATTTTAGAAAATAAATTATTGTACAAAATCTGAATGTAAAGAGTATTTTAAAAACCAAGTTAATCATCCAGGACTACCTATTTTCCCCAAAAATACTACTGAGCTTTGAATAATAATAAAAAAACGAATTATTATTAATATATATGAAAAGTTATTATTTTAGTATACATTATTAGATTGACTAATATGCCATATAATAGGACATTGAATTAGCACTGGGTTTAAGTGTTTTTACTATGGTTTTAAGGTGCTGTGGAGATACAGTGGAGAAAAACCAGCAACTCTGGGTGCCAACACCAGAATATACAACTGGATACCTCAGAATGACCTGCTGGGTAAGTAACATTTTTATAAAAACCTTCGTAATCAGTGATCCATATGACTTTTCCTTTACTATTAGAACAGGGTATTTGCCACATTGTGTTGCTTTTTTGTCATTTAGTTTGAAAGTAAACAATCATAAAAGGGACATACAGTAGAGAGACACATGCATCGAAACACGAGTGCTCTTTGCACATCAATTTAAAGATGAGGGATAGCACATTATCATGAGATCGATTTAAAATCCATCTGACAGCTTATTCTAATTAGTGCGAATGCTGTTTACAGCATTCCACTATAGTTCTTCAAATCTTTATTCTTCCCCTTATTTCAGCCAACACTTTGGCACTCCATAACTTCAGCTTATTTTCAGCTACAGAAACCATTCAAATATTAAACTATTCAGCCTGTTCAGGAATCGATGGGAAACCTTCAACTTTTTCAAAATATTTCATACTTTTTGAAATATTCAGCTTTTTAAACTCTTTTTTTAACATGGAAGTCAATGGGAAGAGCCTTCAAATCAGCCAATACTTTAGCTCTCCATAACTTCAGCTTATTTTCAGCTACAGAAACCATTCAAATATTAAACTATTCAGCCTGTTCAGGAATCGATGGGAAACCTTCAACTTTTTCAAAATATTTCATACTTTTTGAAATATTCAGCTTTTTAAACTCTTTTTTTAACATGGAAGTCAATGGGAAGAGCCTTCAAATCAGCCAATACTTTAGCTCTCCATAACTTCAGCTTACTTTCAGCTACAGAAACCATTAAAATAATAAACAATTCAGCCTTTTCAGCCATCAATGGCTAACTTTCAGCTTTTTCAAGATATTTCACACTTTTTGAAATATTCAGCATTTTAAACTCTTTTTTTAACATTGAAGTCAATGGGAAATGCCTTCAAATCCACTTTTCCTACACTTTGCATCAAATGCTTCTCCTTCCAGATAATTTCAGCCAGACACTTCATTCCAACTTTCAAATGATCACAATATCTTCAGCTATTCAATTCCTATTCAGATTTTTGATATCTTTTAAACTTTTTGAGATATTGAATTTAGTTTCGAGCTTGGTAGAGAGGCCTTTTTCAGATTTTAACATTAGAGTGGATGGATCAGCTGGATCAGTGCTTTGATCTCAAAACAGAGTGCAGCAGTGCTTGAAATTCTCCCCCAAAAATGTTTTAAACTTGCCATAATTCCCAAACCCTACACTCTTC
>NW_011361548.1:0-14910 GCF_000735185.1 Notothenia coriiceps
GTAAATAAAAAGGGCGACCTGGAGCCAATCCTGCAATTTCCCCACAGGTGAAAGAGTTGAAAACCCAACCCCTGCAGGGGGGTCTGGGGAAATTCTCCCCCAGGAGATTTTTTGAAATACTAACATCAAATACACATTCTGGTGCTCTCTTAAGAAGAAAAATAAATAAATATATATTACTACACGACATATTTAAAAAAAATGAATGCCATTTTAGTTTTTTGTTACTTTGTCCTGAAAGCTGAACCTGCTGCTCCTCACAGAGAGAAGAGGGAAGAGGCTGTGTGAATGACTTTACATTGTGGATAAGGGTGGATAGCCCCCATTGTTCTGTGTGTCAAAATGAAAGACAGCCCACACACCTATCAATCATCAAACCGTGGGGTCTTATTTGTACCGATGTATATAGAGATGTACTACAGCAAAAGTATTCTCCGTCGGGACTTCCTGCAACAACACCACGCCGTTATCGTGATTCTGATTGGCAAGAAGATATTATCAAAGATGTTCTATTGAGAAGACGATCACTACGTGACAAAAGTTTTCAAAACCGTTTCTAGTCTTCGGTATTTCCAGACAAGTGGCTACTGAAATCAATCTTACTAACTGCTGTCTGTGCAATTTACTCCGCGAGTTGGCAGACTTTATTTTGTTTACTTTAACATCATTGTTCATGGTGGGGCTAAGCCATTTATTGGTATGGCTGTAGCCTACCCCAGCCATACCCTGACCGCAAATACCTCATTCCTTCTGTCTACTTGTATCCGAAATGCTTCTCGTTTTGCGCTGTCCTCCCGTTCAAATGAAATCGTCGCCAATCAGATTTCCAAGCTCGCGCCAGGGGGGGGGAGGGGTTACAAGGCTCGCGTCTTGTGCTGCATTCACTTGCACTCGGACATTAGAGATTTTCTCTCATAAATGTCCGATGAGCCACAACTTTTCTTTCAAAACAAAGCTGCCAAATGGGGTGGCAGCTGGGGTGGCAAGGCATTTTTCTGAGGTGGCAGCTGCCACCCCGTGCCACCCCTTAGAACCGCCACTGCCCTGCACCATCTTCTGTAGTGTTTCATCAGCAGCTCACTGTCTTTCAGAGGAAATATTTGTCCTACTTATTTTTGTCTTTTGCCATACTCTCCTCTGTATGAGAAAATCTTGCACCTCATTAAAGTCCTTCTCTAAGACTTTTCTTAGGAGCTACCCTTTGTAGTTTTATGAATATGGTCCCAGGAGTGTTACGGTACTTATCTGTTGACAGGTGTTCAAATGATCTAATCTAAAAAAAATAAACAGGGTCAATGCTCTGTCATATCAGATTATGTATTGTAAACAATGCATTTCAATGCGAAAGCCCCTAACTAGCGGAGACTAGTTTTTGTTTATTAGGTACAAAGTGTGCAGCATCCAAACGTGTGAACACACTATCACTTGCTGCAGTACTCAGCAGGTTATGGTGGTTTCAGCCTTTTGCGTTCAGCTGTCTGCCTTCAATGCTATGTTTCATTAAATTCCAATGACAAAATATGGCATAGAAGAATACAAAATCAACAATGCAGGTAATTGCATGGCTTCAAATGGCCTAAAATGGTCCATTCTCTGTGATATGTTTGAGTTTAAGGGATACTGGCCTTTAACATGAGACAATATTTTTTCTTTGTAACTCAGCATTCACTCTGCGTAATTGTAATGTTAGAAACAAAATCAAATAAACTGCAAAAGCCTAGGGTACATTTTTATTTTAGCGTTAACTTTAGTTAATGTTAGCAAACTCAAAAGTTCAGGTTATGTTCTGCTTAATGTGCAAAGAGCATATGTTCTCATAAACTAAACACTTGTCCGGGCTCCGGTGGAGCAGTGGCATCATGTGATTAAGACATGCAAACAAAGCATACACTTGAGATACTGTCTCCCTTGAAAAAGAGATTGATAATCTCAATAGGACTACCTGGTTAAATAAAGGTTTAAAAAAAAGAACTGCAGTCGTACATAATGAATATACCGGAAGCCTTAAAAGACACTGTTCAGTCTCAAAGACACACTGGTGTCATTTAGAGAGGTGCAGTTAACAGTTGTTGGTGATGTAGCGGACAGACCACAATGAGCTCACTCCAAGGTCACAACTTCTGAGGGAATAAAAAAAATCAATATCTGGTTTCTGGATATGTGCCACTGCTTGCAACTCTGCTGTTTGTGAACCTCACAAAGGTCTGTTGGCATTGCAGTATAGTAAAATATATAATTTGTATACATCTATAGTCACCATGAAAAAAGACTAAAAATACCCATTTACGCAAAACACAAAATCTTAAGATACAACATTTTATTATTGTCAGTCTTAAATATGAGCACACACTTTTCATCAAGAAAATAAATATGAACCAACAATCCTTTACAATGCAGGAAGTCAAAGATCAAGAGGTCCTCTTCCACTCCGGAACATTACATGTGAGGACAGCCCGTGAACTTGTAACCAGTCAAAGGGCAGAATTGTATTTTTGTGAATTATTCAGAAGATCATGAGACTACTTAAAACGTCTGCTATGATAATCCCCTGACAGCTGAAGCTGAGGTTTGATCCCTCATGTCTCACCAAAGTCCACAT
Organism: Notothenia coriiceps; assembly: GCF_000735185.1. Taxonomy (NCBI): domain Eukaryota; kingdom Metazoa; phylum Chordata; class Actinopteri; order Perciformes; family Nototheniidae; genus Notothenia; species Notothenia coriiceps. The sequence continues at coordinate 2,600 of NW_011361548.1, forward strand.
CCAAAAACAATCTCTTCTAGACTCCAATGCAAATCACGCACATGTCACAAAACATCTAAAATGAAAATGACTTATTTGTATCTGGTGAGTGCAGTACAATCTCAGTTATTTCTCTTGAATGTTATAAAGTATTGTTCAGTGTTCTGCTTTTCAAACTATTTTCTTGCTTTGCACATATGGAGACAAAGAAAAATAAAATACCAACAGCTTTTTTACCCAACTTCCTTGTCTCAATTGGGTTCATGTTCGCTTGCTGAGAGGGAGAGTGCTACAAAACCTTATGCAGACTTCAAACAGACATCATAAATAGGTCATACCACCTTACATCTTTGGTGCTACTGCAAAATGATAAGCCTTCATCTTCATGGGACGTGATTAAGAGTAGCCTGATGGGATTCAGACAGAAAAAGTGAAAGGTGTGTGTAGTCAGGTCTTTTCAGTCCTGTGTCATAGCTAATATGTAGAGGTGGATCAGAAATATTACTAGGGTTCTTACAAGATCCTCTCTTGAAATGACACTTGCATTGTGTCTTGTATATCCTGTTTTTAAAGTCATGCTTGGTAGAAGTTAGGGGATTTTTCGTCATGCAGAATGCCACTGCAGTATAACTGCCTCTAATTCGCCTGAGAGACGGTAAATGATCCCCAAACTAAGGGACTTTATCCTGATGTTCAAGGTAAATGGTCGTTGGATCAGTGATCGCAAATCCACAAGAACACCTTCAAGATAATTTGCACGCTTAATATATGGACTTGTCAGGGAGTCATTTGGGGGCTATGGTGGCCAATTAGAGCACAAGAAATGAGAAAAACCATGGTGGTGAGACTGCCTGTATCATCAGGGAGTGATCTTCTAACCCCGACTCTGTCGCCGGTCAGTCAATCCACGACGACTTTAAGACTTTTGATTACACTAAAGAAAGTTGTAGTTAGCAGAACAGAGATTTGACGACTGAGAGTGTGGACTTTACACTGGAGGATGAGCTCAGTTAACAACAGGACCATTTGAAGGCCAACCGAGAGCTTATTAGAGTTTTTGCAACTAAATGAGCCATAACATGACAAATAGCCAAGTTGTGCACACAACATCACACTGTCTGTTCATTAAATGTAATGTGATTGTTTATTTAACTGCTCTTCAAGCCAGGTTGTCTAACCTTGAGGCTACCAGTATAATGCGTAAACAACATTGGCACTAAGTAAAACAAACGCCTCAGGTCAGAAACTATCCAAATGAAGCCTTTAAAGGAGCCGCCTGCATAGGTTTTCTCCACATGCCTTCTCTTGTTACACGTTTGGAACAGCAGGGATTTGAGAGCAGGCAAATAAAGATGATACTTTTCTGGTAGCAGCACGTGGCTCAGACCAGGGCCAAAACTTTAGGAATATGATCTGACAGGATTTCCAGCAGTGATCTGACAGCTGCTGACTTTCTTCCATCTCCTCTGAAAACGCGGAAGATATCTCGTCCTCAGATCACAGAGCCTGCTCTCTGCCTCCATGTTGCTTCTTCAGCTCACTGCTTCACAGTGTACAACACTTTATCCGTGACTGTAGATCTCATCAGAGCTAATAAACAATATGCTTGTTCGATATTACGGATTAGCAGGGTTCCTCTTAATGATCGTGTAAAGTCAGAATATGAATGTGCACAGTTTTGGTTTGCAGTCAGTGATGCTCATTACAGCCTCGGCTCTGGATCTCTGCCACAGAAACCATATGGCTCTGCTATTATTAGGTGGATTATAAGGTGAAGTCAGCCGTACAGACACCACCTTACTTCTGGTTAGGTGCACATTCATCTCCTCTAGAGAAACATGTTATATTTTGACAGTAGCCCTGATAGTTTGCACAGATCTGTTTATGTTCTAAATGTTTCTCTTACTTCGGTTTGTCCTCAGAAACAGTGTGCTTGACCCAAACATGTTACTGCAATTGAAATGACATGTCAAATATGTATCACACATACTAAGGACAAAGCAATAAGCTGCAAACATTGTGTCTGTGTCATGTCCTCTCTCACTCACTCTCACTCACACACACACACACACACACACACACACACACACACACACACACACACACACACACACACACACACACCACCATGACCAGATCTCATTAAGGTGAATTGCAGTGTTGTTATTTAGATGCTAAGAGGTAGTTAATAAATTAAAATGACCAGTTTTTAAGACGTATGCTAGGCTGTACTAAATAATAATGAAAGCCGAAATAAACATGCCACCAGGGTCTGTGGCATGGGTGTGTGATGGAGTAAGAGTCATTGTGTGTGCGTGCGTGTGTTTTTGTTTTAAGTTATTAAGCAAATTATTATATTTTCAGCACATTTGGCTCCTTTTCAACTTTAAACGTGAATTAAAAGTGATGATGCTGTGATTGTGAGTCATGAATTCCATGCAAACTGTTTCTGAAGGCATCCCGACACACCTCCTTGTGAGGCGGTCTGACGCCACACTGAAAAGACTGAAACGATGACTTTAACTAATGCATTATGTCAACAAATGACACATAATTGTATTGGGTTGTGTAAAAGCAATAATATTAAGTTTAAATACAAAATGTTAGGTTCAACTTCATATTATTGCTTTCAACTAACCTAATACAGTTATGTGTAATTTGTCAATGTTTTCAGTCTTTTCGGTGCAGTTTGTCTTAAATGTGGTTAATATTGGGGAAAATAAATCTGACATCAGCGATGCCCAGATGGAATGATGAGCATATCATTTCCAAACATCTCTCTGCTGGAGACAATAGTATGCACTGTTTCTGTCTCCCTATTATTGTCTTGTATGTGAAAAAAAACGTGATGAACCTGTCAGATTCAGCAGATGATCACCTTGATCAGATTCAGTAACGACCCTGCTTCATGCCTTTTTCATTTGGATGTTGGCTGGTTTCAAAACAAGCAAACAAAGCGTGCCGTCCCCAGCAGTCCGTTTAAAGGACATCAGAGGGGCGCACCGGAGCTGAGGGAATCCAGGGGAAACCGGAGGGAAAAGTAAATGTTTCAATCCCTCTCTCCTCCGTTTGAGTCTGCTCAGTGTCTTGCATTGATTAAAAAAAAGAAATGTGAAAAACTCAGTGAGAGCTGTGGTTTCTTAATAAGCGCATAATTTGCCATTGTGCCATTTGATGTAAAGTGTCTCTACTGTAGGCTATTTTTATTATATGTACAGCACTTTGGCTCGACCAAAAATTGTTTATAAATGTGCTATATAAATAAAACTTGATTTGATTTGTGTTGGATGTTGTGATAATGGAATCTTACCAATCATTTACTCTTGCACACGGTTCAATGACATGGAGTGCAGCTCTTACAGAAAGCACAAACACAAATGGCAGCTGCAGAGAAACCAGTGGCCTTGCACCAAAAGCTTGCTTTGATGTTGTTGTCAGGCTCTTTTCCACTGCTGGGAGGAACATGAGTCCATCTCAATTGTATTGTTAGCAAACAAAAGAGAAGTGGAAAAGATAAATCACTGGCTGTACTTCTTGCTGCTGTGTCGTGAGAGGTTCTTGATTGTTGCATAAAATCCTCATGCTCACAACAAAAACGTTTCCGGAGGTCTGTCCTCTGTCCTCTGTCCGCTGCCTGCTGACCCTCCATAATTAAACATTATAATATGAGATATGTTTCTCGTTTGATCACATATCCTGTTTTTACAGTTACAGTTTTCTCTCAGATTAATCTTGGTTATAACAAGTGGCTCACTACAGTACAGCAGGCCTGCGATTATTTTATTTTTCTTCTTAAAAATAACTTGAAATGCCAGGTGCAGATGCAAATAAGCTTCAATCATAAACCACACGCTGTAGATTTTGGTTTATATTTATCTATCATTTGAGATTTCCAAAATGACCCCATGTTTAAACTATATTAAATCACAACGTATTTACCCTCTTGTTTGTGAAAAGACAAATATGGGATACGTGTCTGTGTGTTTTGTTTGATGTTGTGAATATAAAACGTAACTCCTAGGAATTATGGTGCTGTGTGAACCGCTAAAGTCTTTGGGTTATTGGTGTCTAAATACATGCAGAAAGTGTTTTATTTTCTATAACATGATCTCACAGACCCTACAGTGCTGGTTTGGATCAGAAACAGAAAAACATTTTTAAATAACTGTGTAGTGTGGAAATGACATTATGTTCAAACAAGTAGCAACATCATTAATACGTTTGCATCATGTAAATAAGACGTCGACTCCACACAAGTGGAGCAAAATCTTTCTCCATTTTTAACTACATAATTATCACATAATTATTCATCACCATTTGTGTGTACAACTGTACTGGAAAAGAAAAAGAAAACAGACATATAACTAGGATATTTCTCCTAAATAATTACAACTTCATATTTTCCCTTCTCAAAAATATTTAAAACTCAACATCATTGAATTAAATTAAAAGATTAGAATAACACAACTGCAAGTATATCACTATAATGCTGAGAACAAAAACACTTGAAGGTCAAAAACAATTATGTTTCAACAACCGGACTGAATTTTAATTATTATACATTAAAATATAAGAATAGCAGGCTTTCCGCCTCAGGGTAACCTAGATTCCTTCTGCTTCACTGTCTCACTTTGACTTTGAGGTATTTAACATTCACCTCTCATTCCTGCTGTAAATGTGCCTTTTCCCGGAGTTAAGATGAATATGCAATGCAGTTGAAATTAAGACAAATCCATTTGAACAAGAAACAACACAATTAAAAAATCCCTTTCTTTTCTCCCAGACATATATGTAAAAATAATCCAGAATAATAAAGTTTAGAGAGAACATTTCCAACACGGTTCAATTAAAATCTCAAACATTTGTTACATCCTTGAAAAAAACTGAAACTTTTGTAACTGGGTCAACATTAGCAGGATATTTCATGTGCATCAGTTCATGGTTCCGTTTGAAAAATGAAAGAAAAACACTAACACACACACATAACAAAATACTTGTGTTCAGTTCGATTCCTCTTCAAAATCTGAGCAGGAAGGGCAGGAACACCAGGCCCAGCAGGCAGGTGTGTAGGTGGAGTCCTGCCGCACCCCCGCTGCCGTCCTGCACTGCTCTCGGTCCTGACAGGAGAGAGGGACACGAAGATACATTTCACTGTGGAATTGTCTTTTTCAATTGTGTCATCACTACTGGTCCTTTGTTTTGAAATGAACAGCCAATCAGCTGATGGCAATTACTGTGATGTATGCAAGGCTGTTTTGTTGTTGGTGAAAACAGAAACTAGCTTACAGTTATTACTGAATGATCATGTGTGTTAAAGAGGACATATTAGGCTCATGTCCTGGTTCATGTGGTGAGGGGGAGAGACACAGGGACTTTAGCCTTTGCAGACCATTAAAATGCACGCAAACCTATAGACACATACACCACATCATGCAGAATAGGGCCTCTTTCATGCTTTCTGGAACACATTTTTAAATATTGACTGACAACATACAGTATGTAAGTAAATCATGTTTTTGTTCCTAAAATATCTTAATATGCTCATTGCAATTAAAGCAACTTACAGTATGTTGTTGCTTTAAATACTGAGAAAGTCAATGGCGTCTTGACGGCTGATCTAACTTCAACATTTAAACCAAACTATCATTTGTATTTCCTAATCCAAACTACTTGAGGGGCTCTTGATGTCGACCACACTCTCTGGATCAAACGTCCAGACGTTTTAATGCCCTTATGCGGAACTGACAAAAAAAGGGCTTTTTCTTCAACTGAGCAAACTCGTGGAAACATGTATGTGTTCCCACAAAACATAATGAATCCAAATCATTACAAATGTTTGGATGAAGAGAGCAGCCGACTAACAAAACAGCAATTAAACTTTACATTTGTGTTCATTCTGTGTCCCTAACATATGTTATGATCTTGCAATACTTAGCACATGCTGCTAAATCTGCCTGTGTCTGATTGTAATTCAGATACAGAAGATATGAGTGAATCAATGTTAGTTTCTAGTCTGATTTATTCTTATTGGTTTCATTTATGCTAAAACAAGCATCCTGGAGTGAGTATTGTTTTCTCAAGGCTGTGAATGCTCATGTGTAATTCTTCAGATGATAGTCCCAGGTTACAGCAGGACACCAGAGGCAGAAACCACTATTTGTTGTAAAGTATAAATAAACAGCAGATGTGTAAAATAATAAGACAATATCCAGTGAGGCTTCCATTAGTGTAGCAGGGGGTGAGCTACGTTAGTGTTGCAGGAAGCATCTATTTCAACGTGACGATCACAATGACGTGGTCTACAGCATCAGATGCAGTTTGAAGGAATAATGTTCAACATTATCAGCTACTCTTTCGTAAAAGAGCTTTTCTATCTATTACAAGAACATTTTTAGTTCTGAGAAGTGCCCAACAAACAAAAGCATTTTGTTAAAATGATGTTACGACTTTCAGGTGTGCAATCGGGACACTTTTAGCTGATTTAATGCTAATGTTTCTTTGGTGTAAATGTTTGGTCTAAATGTAAGGCCTTACTTCAGTACAAAATAATAAATATTGCATACATAGTGTAAACTATGTGGAGTACATAGTGAGACATTCAACTTGTAAGGATATTGTTCAGCATGTTGCAACAATTGAGAATCGCTGCAGAAAGTGTTTTATGAACAAGGAGCCAGAAAAGTGATTCTGTGGAAAACATTTAGTTTCTCATACCTCCTAAAACTGTATCTGCTACGATACATCAGGCTACAACCTTGGTACATTAGAAAACATGGAGCAGACACTTGTCCTTAGGTTTGGTAAAAATGCAACCATATTCTTAGAGAAATACTTAAATGTCTGCACCTTAAGTATTCCAGTGTAACACTGTTTGCACAGCTAAGATACAACACAATGGTATGTTGCAAAAACTAAAACACTTAATACTTTGATCAGGCCATTTCCACTGATGAGGGAAGTTCCTTTGAAGTGAATGCATTGTATGAGGATTGAGGACACATTTGAACTACTTTGAAGTTCGTAACACAATGACTTCTCATTTCGCTTGGATTTCCATGAGTTCACAACAGCTTCCTTTGGGGCATCTATCCAATTACCCCGCGACAGTGGATTATCCCTAATCCTGAATATGGCTAATTAGAATAATGGCGTTTACTCGCACTCAAAATCAAAGCCATTAATACAATTATATTGTGGTAATGGAGTGGGTTTGCTTACAAGATGCTGCAACCACCAGTCACAGGCACTCATTAAAGGACAAGATGTGTGAGGGTTTATCTCTGCTCTTAAAACACACAGGCTCATACAGCAGTAATCTACTCTGTGATCTCTACTCTGAGAAACTGGAAACACTTCAGCTGCCAGTGAGGTAATTCAGCTCTCTCTTTAGCTCTCTCACTTTAGCGTAGGATGTACAGTTAATATGCAATAACTAGAGGTACAAGCAATCACACAAGCACAAATTATAATGATAAAAGATGACAGATACTTACATTGGGAAAAAGAGCATGCAAAAATCAAAATAAAGCCACGTCACAGTGATGCAGTTAGGGTTGCAAGAGAGAAGATACAAAAACATGGTTAGTGAAAGAAGCTGTCATGACTATTTTCACAAAGATTCTCATGACCAGTCTTCTTCAAAGCTGCTGCCATACAACAGCTTTAAGGTGTCAATTCAAGAAGAGAACGAAGCGATATCAAAGAAGGTAGAGTTTGGACAGGATCAAAGAGCCCAGCCGTGATTTGTCTCTTCTAGTCACACTGCTTAGAACTGCAGTGACACCGCAGCACACGTTCTACTTTGTGAAAATGGTTATTTGTCATGTGCCAGCATGCAGTTAATACTTTCCATCGACAGCAGTTGAAGTGCATGCTGGAGCAGAATACTAACCTTGCAATAGCGTTGAGCTAGTGGGTTCAATTACCACTACACCAGGGAAACAAATGGAACAGAGCAACATATTGGAAGCAGCACAGCAACACTTGCATTGTTACATACCAAGTGCTCAAACAGAGAACAGAGCCAACAGACATTCACCAGTTCAGGTGGTGTCAAAAGTCAAATGCTGGAACACTACAGTATTTTAATTGAGTTCACCCTCAATGGAATTAAAGTGATATTAAAACTATGAATTCATTTTCTCTTTCTTAAGTAAGAGCAATAAGTCAGTTTACGGGACTCTAATGCTCATTCTGAACAGGCTGAACATCACAGAAGCATAAACAAAACTAACTGTAGGTGTAATAATCAAATCACATGAAAAAAGATAGTGAGTTCTTATGTTTTAACTTTGTATATTAACTCAGCACAAGCTGTGTTTGCCTGAACATGAATGCACAACTATATCAAGATATTGAGTCATAAAAATAGATATTTCTATGTTTGAAAAACAGCTATAACTTTCACCAAATGGATAAAGTTTGAATAACACCGATAAAAGTTAGCGAAATTGAGAGTATGTTGCAGAATATTATTATAATTATCATTATCACTTGTATTGCAAAATACACTACAGCTGTTTAGTCATATTGACCTTTCTGTAGTAGCATCCTGGTTTAGATTGTTGTACTCACCATACATAAGGAAGCTTGTGTTTGAGCTCCCAAGTTTGTTGGTGGCGACACAAGTGTAGTTGCCGTAATCTGCATCAGACACGTTAAAAAAAGTCAGCTTGGACAACGATCCAGTGTTCAAGATCTCCATGCCGTCAATGCCAGTGTAGATCCTGAATGTGAAGAAGACGGGGACAAATGCAACATGTCAACTGTGTTTCTTTTGTTTTTTCAAAGTCTCTCCCAGATGACCTATGAAAGTGAGATATTGTCACATATTCAATGTATTATGTCAACAGATTTCACGCAACCATATTAGGTTAGTTGAAAGCAATAATAATATGTTTAAATAAAATGTATTAAGTTCAACTTAATATTATTGCTTTCAACTAACCTCATACAGTTATGTGAAATTTGTTAAGATAATACATTGAATTAAAATCAACGCTTCATTTTTCAGTGCATGATTCTTTGACTCTCTAAAATGTCGGAAATAGTTACCTTCTGTCCTCTTTGTACCACTCAAACTCTGGCTCGGGCACAGCGTCCGCCTCACACTCCAGAACCCCCCGCTGGCCCAGAGTCACCCCCACGTCTCTGCCCTCTGACACAGCTGGAACATCTACAAGCAACAACAACACCCCCCCCCTCACCTTATCACCTGAATCTCCACCATTGTGTTTTTTTAACCAATCATCTCAGCAGCAGCTCATTAGCATTTCAAAGCTACAGAAACAGAATCAGCACTTTTGGAACAGGGCTGAAACAGAGGGGATTATGGGATGCTGCAATGATCTGTTTGGTGTTTCAGCCAAACACTTCAGAGACATGTTCTGTACATATCTGAGACCTAAAATGTATTGTTGAAATAGTTAAATAGGTGACTTTTAAGTTTAAGTAAATGTCCAAAACTAAAACTTTGCTTATTATCAGGGTAAGTACATTTTTTTTAATGTTTCATTAACATCTTGATTTTTGTATTGTTATGTATTACTCTGAAATGGTAGATACTGGTATGTCCAAACAGCCTCCTGAAATCACCTTTTATTTGTTTCAGTCCAACATCTCAGTTGATGATAGAGAACAGAATGTGTGAAGCTGGGAATTTTAAATATGTGTCACTTGTTCTTGACAAATAGTTACAATTATTATATGATAATGAAATGTGTTGTCATTTTTTCCATCATCTCATGACTCAATGGTAATCGACTTATCATTTCAGCACAGTTCATTGAAAGAGAACATGTTACATTTTCTTCGGTGAAATCACTGACTTACAGTTGACAGTTATGTCCACAGTCTGGACGTCCGTGTCGATATCGTTGACGGCTGTGCATTCATACGTCCCCGCCCTCTGTCTGGAGATGGATGGGATTTCCAGGTAATCATCGTCTGATCCCAGGTCCCCTACAGAAGGTCACACACAAAGCGAAAGAACGTTAGAAATTCAATGTAAATGTGACAAGTCAACAGCTCCATCGTCCTGACTCAAGAAGGTAAATTGCCACACTGGTGCAGGAGAATGGTGAAGATAACTATTACAACTCTAAGTCATCTACGTATTTATTATATTATATTTAGATGTATTATACAGTATTACTTCGATCTCTTGGATAGTAAGCCAACATAGAGCTTTTGGAATATTTCCACATGTTAAACAGTTGAAATGTTATGATTCAACAATTCAACAATTGTATTCTTGTGTTCTGTGAACATTTAATATACTATCTTTTCAGTATCCGTAACAATTCTTGAACATACCTACATACCTACTTTCTCAGAGTATATTAGTTGAACTTTAACCAATCAAAACCAATCTAATCTAAACCAATCTATGCTACTGTATATAGCATAGGTTGAGTGATTAGTTGTCAAAATATTGGTTTAACATCCAAAATATTGTGTCAATTATAATGTGATGCAGTGCATTAAGAAATGTTCTGGAAAGAAGAGAATCTATGTTGGTGTAAAAACCCAGATGTTGAGGAGCAGGAGCAGCGACAGGTTAATTCTCTCACCACCTGATCCACACTCACACAGCTACATGTATGTTAAAACGTACACGAGTAATGACACGACATGTGCCCCATTCTCTCTCTGATATTGTTTCTTTCAACCCCAGTTCTTGAGCTGACTGACATTTTTCTGAGGATCTTACAACACTTGGTGATTAGTGCTTTGTTTAACCGCTGCTCATTATCAATTGTCTGTCAGAACATTCATATTCTGCTCCTCTTTGGATTCTCATACGCCTGCGAGCGCAGCAGAGCGGCTACAAAGATGTGTCAATGTGAACGGAGGAGAAAGCCAGCCCTGCTTCTATTTCCTGTTTCAATTTGACACGCTTGACAGAGGCACTTAATACAGCACTCAACGTAAAGAACAAAAGGCATAATTGACTTCAATCCTCCTCCCAAGATTTCCGTAGGTGACACTAATACATTTCACACGGTTTCACTTTGCTGGGTTTAGGCACTCTGCTGAATTTCACCTGGGAAGGTTGTTATGAGAGAAGTTCTCACTGACTCAATGATCAGCTGACGAGGAGTATCAGGAGGACTCATGTAGGTTTGAAGGTTCCACTCTGTTACTTTTTCTGCTTGGCTTTCTCTCTAAAGAGGGAACTACATTTCGCCAATAGAGACCACAGTGTCACTTTAATCCACCCTTCCTTCCTCTGAGGAGAGGTAATAAGTCAAGCTGCCGGCTGCAGAACATTCTCCACGTCCTCACATCAGGCAGCCGTTTTACAGCAGAGAACTTCACATCAGCATCATGAGCAGCTATCCTTTACACTGGCACTTTTCAATAATCAATCTTTCTCTATGTGTCCAAAGACACTTGACAATACCAGCTGTAACAGAGCTATGCAATTCCTCTCACAATCCTACTTTGAATGTTGTCTAATAATAGCGAACGCTTTAAGCTTTGTTTTATACCATAGCGGGGTTTCCTCCAGTTAATTGCAATACAAGCACCCTATACCTCACAGGAAAGATAGTGCATCTGCTAACAAAATAATGTATTTCTCCTTTATCAATTTGATGTACAGCCTATAGGAAAGCAGCTACATTAGATAGCAAAGGTAAAAACTTTCATATAATACGATGTTTTGTTCACACTTATGTTGTTAAAGACCCAAACTAAACTGCATCCATCTAATGCAGGGGTGGGGAACCTCCGGCCTCCGGGCCGTATACGGCCCGCGAGACCATTTGGTACGGCCCTCGAGGTAATTTATAAACACACACAAAAAAGAAAAAAATTTAAGAAATCTAGACCGCGAAAAAAATTAAACAAGCAAGTGCCTGTTTTTCCTGGCCAAGGTCAGGGCCCTTGAACACAACACGAGCCTAACGTGTCATCACGTGGTATATGTCTCGTCTGACAGGGGTGCAGTTCTGACGGAGAGCACCAGAACACGGCTCCAACACTTCACAAATTGCAGTAGGCCTACCCATAAGGAGCCGTACACATGCCGCAGTTTTTGCGTGGCTCGGTGGCTGTGTCTTTAGTTGATAGCCCAGAGGCGATCTGTTCATCTGTCATACTGATCATACAGTCAATAACTTTCTTGTTATTAGCATCTGGTTAGCTAGCTATGCTAACGAATATAAGAAGCTTTTTCTCCAACCAGTGAGGTAAAGGCACATCTTTATATGGTCATTATAGTTATAACAAAATAAGAGAATAAAGTAAACAGGTATAAAATACTATATGAAAGTAAAAAAACTTGTTATTAATAAAGAAGAATACAGTTTGAAAGGAGAGTGATTTGT
>NW_011361549.1:0-2482 GCF_000735185.1 Notothenia coriiceps
GCAGGAGAGGACTCTTTAAAGTAGAGACACTACATACTGATATACACCTGAACATCAGCAGGAGAGGACTCTTTAAAGTAGAGACACTACATACTGATATACACCTGAACATCAGCAGGAGAGGACTCTTTAAAGTAGAGACACTACATACTGATATACACCTCAACATCAGCAGGAGAGGACTCTTTAAAGTAGAGACACTACATACTGATATACACCTGAACATCAGCAGGAGAGGACTCTTTAAAGTAGAGACACTACATACTGATATACACCTGAACATCAGCAGGAGAGGACTTTTTAAAGTAGAGACACTACATACTGATATACACCTGAACATCAGCAGGAGAGGACTCTTTAAAGTAGAGACACTACATACTGATATACACCTGAACATCAGCAGGAGAGGACTCTTTAAAGTAGAGACACTACATACTGATATACACCTGAACATCAGCAGGAGAGGACTCTTTAAAGTAGAGACACTACATACTGATATGAAGCATGATATAGCTAAACATGAGCCTAGTATGTCCCCTTTAAGTTGAATTAAGTAGTCAGTATTGTGATTTAGCTAAAATGTGTATTAATTGTGCAGCTCTACGTGTTGTTTGAGGCTGATGTTGTTTTTGATGCTTTTGAAACATTGTGTGATCATCAACGGGGGGGGGGATAAAAACTTAAATGTTAATGAGATTAAAAATACACCCCGACTTGTCTTAATGTTTTAGGCCGATTTTCATTCTTAACAAGCCACGTCTTGCCGGTTTGTCTTCCACCTCCAGAACGTGCATCGGGTCATTTTCTCCACCTTCAGTAATGTTTCATCTCATCTCGATTCAAACAACAAACAGCCGCTCCGACATGAGACGGCAGGGCGATAATTGTGAGGCTCGATTCATTTGTTTTTACTCGTCTGTTGTCTTTGCCGCTGCTGTGTGTAATCAACATGTGAGCGAGAATGGCGGACAGACGGAAAGGAAGATGATGGAGGGAGGAGGAGGTGTGGTGCTCATGTTGTCTCGTCTCATTTTGTTTCCTAACAGACACAACTAAATCATTTCGACGTGGGAAAACTGTTGTGTCGTGTGTGTGTGTGTGTGTGTGTGTGTGTGTGTGTGTGTGTGTGTGTGTCGTCAGCGTGTGAGTGATTGTGTGTGTGTGAATGAGTTTGCCTGAACAAGCACATGCTCCGTGTCTCTGTCCCTATTGGATGGTGCAATCTTTCGTTTTTTTTTGCTTAACGACAGCCTTGTTCTTTATAGGTGTTCTCTCAGCTGCGCCATTACTCTCCGTCCTTCACTCCCTCCCGTCCTCACACCCACCCTTCCTTCCTCATTCCCTCACTCCCTCACTCTGCACCCTCGGTCCGGACAATTTAATCAAGGGGTCCATGGGCCTCCCTCCTTTTTCATCACGCTGTTACTCTCTGGGGAGAAATATAGTTTTATAGGGTCCCTCTCACTCTGTCTCCCTCTCATTCTCTCGCCCACTCCCTTGTCTATTCCCATTGTTATCCACTATCTCTCCCTCTGCCTCAATCTCACCCCCTCTCCCTCTTCATTTATCCTGTAAAAGCCAGATCTCTCCATCATTTAGCGACGGTTTCCCTCTTTCCGTCCCCTCCCCCCCGTTTTCTCTCGTTGTATGTCCCTCGTTGTCACCTTACCAGCTGGAACAAAGGCACATGGTAATCAAATGTGCTCTAATCACGAGCTAATAGGCCATTAGCAACACAGCTCAGCATTATAAGAAGGGAAAACATCGTGTAGGATGCAGTAAGCGCTTGAAAACGGCAATGAATGTTGGCGGCGAGGATAGAGGCATGGGTGGTAATTAAAGTTTTCCATTCATCACTTGCAGACAGCACTAATTGTCAGCTCTGTAGTTAGCATTCGCAATGCTTCACAACTTGTCATTTGGGAGTCTGCGGATGAGGAAAACGCACAACACACAGTGATCTTGTGTCTACCATTACACTTAAAGTGCTCCGGCACCAATTACAGCTAATGCCCACACCTTGGCTGTTGGTGTAATGTGATTGTGAGCGAAGGGCGTCAGTGTGGGAAATGGGTTGCAACCAGATTAGGCTGCGAGGGGGTCATTTGTAACTTTGCAATCCTTCAAAATTGCTCAGGAAAATGAGATTCTCCTTCAAACAATTGAATTGTTTGCCTGCTGACTCCTTGAATGGATTTCTCCCTGATCATTACACTGCTCTTACTGGCAGGTTTGCACACACACACATGCATTCCCACACACACACACACACACACACACACACACACACACACACACACACACACACACACACACACACACACACACACACACAATCAGCAGGTGAGGACTCTTTAATTAGAGACACTACATACTGATATACACCTGAACATCAGCAGGAGAGGACTCTTTAATTAGAGACACTACATACTAGATAGTACACCTGATATACAGCAGGAGAGGACTCTTTAAAGTAGAGGAT
>NW_011361550.1:0-17550 GCF_000735185.1 Notothenia coriiceps
TTGCAATATTTCAGTTGATTTGTAATGAATCCAGAATGTATGACATTTTTGTTTTTTTAATTGCATTACAGAAAATAAAGAACTTTATCACAATATTCTAATTTTCTGAGAAAGTCCTGTATATCCACGTCTCTACAATGGCGTCATATTCCTTTAAGCATGAGTCAGTGCCAGAAGCGGTCAAAAATAAATGTACTTTTTATCCAGTTTTAAGCCATATTTTAACATACATTTATAGACCTTGGTGCATCTCTCTATTTTAAACGGGCGAAGGATTTTAGTCATTAGGCATCTGGATCTGAAGTTATCAGAGTAACAAGCTGAGCTAACGTTAGCATTTAGCTAGCTCTGTCGACTGGGGAAACACAGATGTTTTATGTGAAACTGATATTTTCAGTGTTTTTACATGTTCTTAATCAGCAGGCCTGTTTGTTTTTGGAGAGGAGGTGACTACTGAGGATAGTGTGTCTCCTTGTAATCACCCCCTTGAATTTCTGGATCTTACGTTATCAGAGAAACAAGCTGTGCTAACATTAGCCTTTAGCTTGTAGCGTGTAGAGTTTCAGATTTGTTTACGTGAAACAGATATTTTCAGTATTTTCACAGGTTTTTAATCAGCATGCCTGTTTGTTTTGGAGAGGCTATGACTTTTGAGAATTATTCGTCCACCAGTCAAATCTTTATAAACATCAGTATTAAGTAAACGGAGAAACAAGTTGAGCTAACGTTAGCGGCAGCCGAATAGCGTGCAGGCTAACTATGATTTTTAACGCCCAATTGTTTGGGCTTTTCATATGACACTGAGTATCCCTTCCAAAAAATGTTTTTAAATCTTATCTAGAACGCAATAACAGGAAAGAGAGTGGAATATAACTGAGAATAAATAAATTCCTCATGCATTTAATGAACTCCTAGCTACTAAAACAGCGGCTACACCGAACGGTAGCAAACATCCGGACTTCCTGCTGCTGCCCCCTGTGGAGCGGAGGAGTTAATGCATCCTGCAGACTTCCTGTTCGTCGGCCTCTAAAGACCTGCAGCCTGCAGAACACATCACTCTGACAGGAGGTTACACTGCATTAACCTGAGATATACTCCACACTCAAGCAAGCTATAGCTACATTATGTCACTACATTCATTCAAGAACTGCAATTAAGTACAATTTGTAGGTATTTTAAGTACGTATTTTATTTGTATGCTTCTTCAATCCTTTGACTAAAGTACGTCTAAAAAAAAAAAACATAAAATAAATTACTTTGCCGTTTCTGATTATTAATAGCATATGTTTAATTAGAGATATAATTACCAAGCAGGATATGTCTATATTTGATCAGCTGCGACATTACAAGTATTAAGACAGTAATGCATTAACACAAAATAAAAATACTTAAAAATAATACAAAATTAATACAAATTAATAAAATAAAATAATTAAAATCTAAATACAAATACAAATATAATCAATACAAATACAATTATAATAAAAAAAGAGTGATGTCACATTAAATACAATAAGTATTTCAGGTGTGTCACCTCTTAATTATTTCTTTAAAAAGCTGTAAACCTTAATTGTATTGCTAAACGATACCAGCCGTCTCTTGGCATTAAGATTGTGAGACTTCTAGTTATATTAAAAGCACAAATTAAATAAAACCCTCATCAGTTTTGAAACCACAGACTCAATTCACAAATGTTGGTCTCTTCCAAGTCTCTCCATTGCTAAGTTTCAAAGATGTGACTTCACTATTTTCCTCTGGAGTCTCTCATCATCTCAAACAACACATCTCTCACAGATTCAAGATCCAGTTGTTCCTACTTTGATGAGGACTATCTTTGGATGAATCCCAACCACTGTTGTTGTTTTTCTCCCTGCTGCCTGATGGGAAACGCAGGCTTCTTGTTGAGTGTTGTGATGTTTCTAACAGCTGAATGTTTGACAGATATTGAGGACACTTGAGGCAGAAAGATGGCGATGTCTGAAGCTAAATATGGGCCTCAGTTTCTCTCAAGTACAAACATATCAACCTTTGAAGTAAAGGGATAAAGTATATTATATAAATGGAGGTGTTTAATGTTTAAAAATCATCATGAATTGCTTTTATGTTCATGTTGAAGGAACGGTGCAAAGTGGTTACAACTAATGATGTATGTATTGCTTTATT
Organism: Notothenia coriiceps; assembly: GCF_000735185.1. Lineage (NCBI taxonomy): Eukaryota > Metazoa > Chordata > Actinopteri > Perciformes > Nototheniidae > Notothenia > Notothenia coriiceps. The sequence goes on from NW_011361550.1 coordinate 2,164, forward strand.
TTCCCGAGTGCGTCGGCTCTGATTCGACTCAGCTCATAATAATCTACAGTTTTGTTCTATGTAAGTAAATGAACCATACAGTGTATTAAAAATATTCACTTCAATGTGATATAACAACCATTTGTCATATTCAACAGGCTAAAAACAGCATTAAATGTACTGCATTGTACTGCTTTAGCTGACTTCTGCATGTTTACATGTCAATCTTCTGAATTGTGAAGTCATTTAGAGACACTGAAGTCATTTACAACATTATAAGAAGGCAGGTGATTATTATTCCAGAGCAATTTGGTGTTACGAGGTTTAAAAAACTGGTATTTATGTGATTTCAAACCCATTTTAGGTATAAACAACACATTTTGTCTATTGAACCTTTTTATTGCACTATTAAATGTTATTTTCTTTTATGTTAAGTATAAGTAGCATGGGATTTCACATTTACATTGCAAATAAAGACATATAAAGGTTTTTGAATCCTTTAAAATAGAATACAGCAGCAGGGAAACAAAATAAATGCATGTTTGACTGATTAAAAAACGAAATGCTTCTGAAAAGCAGCACGTGTCTGCAGTGTGTCTCAAAGAGAGAAAAGGTGTGTGTGAGAAACCAACAGGTGACTATCTGCTTGTACACACAGACTGAGAGATACAGTAAGTCAGACATGAGTGCACACACACACACACACACACACACACACACACACACACACACACACACACACACACACACACACACACACACACACACACACACACACACACACCTCAGATAACGGATCCAGGATGGAGGGCAAACATGAACACACGTTAACACACACATTTGCAAACAGATGTTTTCCACCAAAGCCTCTGGTACAGTAGCTGGACTGATGCTGAGGTGCTTAGTTAGTGTTTAAGTTGATTTAACTTTAGCTAATGTTTCCTGCTGAGGACGGAGACACTTTAAAATCTCATCTGGATGGACAGAAACTGAAGCTGCAGCAGAAAGAAAAGACAACAAGAGGATCTTAACGTGATTTCAGGTCAGCTCCAACTCCCGGATGCATTATTTGTGGTAATTGTTTGGTTATTGTCAGTTCTCACAGTCTGTTTTCTAAGACATTTAAAGCCCTGATAAATCATTTTCAGTCGGATTTGTTTAGTTTATCTCCACATTTCAACGGACCATCAAGATGCATTTAATCCCAACCTGACGTCAGGTCCACAGCTGCAGGGATAAGACACAGCTCTCTGAAGACACTGAAGTCTTTGTTTTATTCCTCCACAACAACACCTGCCAATTGGGCATTTGTTTATCCACATCAACGTCACATACAAAGAGATGTGTCCCAGTTAACATGCAGATCTCTGCTGTGAAATATTTACACTTTGCAGTATACTGTTATTATTAGCTGCTTCTTACGTTTACTGTATACGTTCTGTTGTCTCCCCTTACTTCCTTTTATCTGCACTTATTTGTATTTGATCAACATGTTCTTGACTCTTAATCTACTATGCTTATATCTGCACTGTGCCCTTTGCTGTAACACTGCCCAGTTCCCTGCTGTGGGGCAGATAAAGGATTGAATGAGTGAAGATGGACCTGAGGAACGCCTCCTCTTAATGTCAGCGGAAACCAACATGGAGGAGTTGGACATCGAAGAAAAAGAGAGGAAAGGTGAGTGAGAGGTGATGTTACTTTGTGAGTTGATTGTTAGCAACACACAAACGGTTCAGACCAATGTGATGGGAATGTCATTTGTTCTGCAGGAAAATGAGTTTTTGACCTGATGATGGCGCTAAATCCTAGTTATTACCATCATGGATGTTTAAACTAAGTTTCATGAAAATCCAATATGTGTTGAGGTATTTCAGTCTGGAGAAAGAGATGGACCAACCAGTCCATTCAAAAAATGGGTCAAACAAACACAGCAAGATAATCAGACAAACAAAACCGCCGAGTTACGTTCTTTTAAAAAAAACTAAAATGCCTCGATTTGACAAACCGTATATAGAGCTTCATAACAACAACTATGATAATGAATGAATGGTTTCAGTCATATTTCCATGTGAGAACAGTGAAACAATAACCATGTTCTTTGACTCCAACGTCTTACATGAGAGGATTTCCTGCTTTACGTTGTCACATGTCTTTGTAAAATACATATTTTGGGTTTATTTTGACTTTTGCTCCCACAAAACAAGATATTTTAAAGGCACACGTTTGGTTGTGTAAAGTTGTGATTGGTATTTATTGATGTAAATAGACTAAACTATAATTAATTGTTTAAAAAAGGTATCTGCAGATTAATCGTTTGTGAGTTATTATGAGTAAAACGATCCGTTGTTTGTTTCCACACTGTAGAGAATACGTTCTAAAGGTGCATCAGTGTAGAAATAGACGGTGTAATAATATATTTTGTACTCCTTTTTGCAATCTATCAATCAATCAGCCTGTGAGCCCTGATCACCGTCCTCAGACCCCCACAGGGTCCTGACCCACAGGTTGAGAAACGGTGGCAGATGACAGATATTTGACCCGGTTGTTGACTTCCTGTTGGAAAGTCTTTGCTGCTCAGTTTATCTCATAAGTCAGGAAGGATTGACTAAGATACTAAATATACTAAACAAATGATTTACAGGTATTGTGAATATTCCAATTATTTATAGGGACAGACAGTTAACTGAGTGGAGGCACAGACAGGTAACTGAGTGGAGGGACAGACAGGTCAATGAGTGGAGGCACAGACAGGTAAATGAAGTCTCTGTTTGATTGACAGCTGGATTCACACTGAGACGTAAACACTTTGTCTCTGTGGTTCAGACTGTAGCAGACAGACAGGTGGAGACAATGTGTTCACTGACTGTAGAAACAGAGAGAGAGAGAGACAGACAGGGGAAAAGAGAGAGGTGGATGTGTGGAGAGAGACAGGCAGCAAGCAGTGAGACAGGCAGTAAGACAGGCTCTGTACTGTTAGTGGTGTGCAGAAAGACAGGCATTTAATAAGGTACTGTACTATAGGAGCTGTGCAGTGAGACAGGTACTTTAGGAGCTGTGCAGTGAGACAGGTACTGTAGGAGCTGTGCAGTGAGACAGGTACTGTAGGAGCTGTGCAGTGAGACAGGTACTTTAGGAGCTGTGCAGTGAGACAGGTACTTTAGGAGCTGTGCAGTGAGACAGGTACTTTATGGACCTGTGCAGTGAGACAGGTACTGTACTATAGGAGCTGTGCATTGAGACAGGTACTGTACTGTAAGAGCTGTGCAGTGAGACAGGTGCTGTAGGAGCTGTGCAGTGAGACAGGTGCTGTACTATAGGAGCTGTGCAGTGAGACAGGTACTGTACTGTAGGAGCTGTGCAGGGAGACAGGTACTATAGAAGCTGTGCAGTGAGACGGGTACTGTACTTTAGGAGCTGTGCAGTGAGACGGGTACTGTACTTTAGGAGCTGTGCAGTGAGACGGGTACTGTACTTTAGGAGCTGTGCAGTGAGACTGGTACTGTACTATAGGAGCTGTGCAGTGAGACGGGTACTGTACTTTAGGAGCTGTGCAGTGAGACAGGTACTGTACTGTAAGAGCTGTGCAGTGAGACGGGTACTGTACTTTAGGAGCTGTGCAGTGAGACGGGGTACTGTAGGAGCTGTGCAGTGAGACGGGTACTGTACTTTAGGAGCTGTGCAGTGAGACGGGTACTGTACTTTAGGAGCTGTGCAGTGAGACGGGTACTGTACTATAGGAGCTGTGCAGTGAGACAGGCAGTGTGCAGTGGGAAAGGAAGTGAGACAGGTACAGTAGCAGTGTTGAGTGACAGCTGGGTCTGGGATGAAATCAGCTCTTATTAGTGGCAGTGAGATAGGTACAGTGAGTACAGTGAGACAGGTACTAAGCAGGGAGACAGGTATGTAGCAGCAGTGAGACAGGTAGGCCTACTGTATCAGCTGTGCAGTAAGACATGCATGTGAGGATGGAGACAAGCAGTGAGACAAGTACAGCAAATGCAGTGAGACAGGTACCGAGCAGTGAGACAGGTACAGTAGCAGTGTTTGAGTGACAGCTGAATCTCTGATGAACACAGCTTTTGTAAATGGCTGCAGACGTACAGTGAGACAGGTAGAGTAGTGAGACAGGTAGAGTAGGTACAGTGAGACAGGTAGAGTATGTACAGTGAGACAGGTAGAGTATGTACAGTGAGACAGGTAGAGTATGTACAGTGAGACAGGTAGAGTATGTACAGTGAGACAGGTAGAGTATGTACAGTGAGACAGGTAGAGTATGTACAGTGAGACAGGTAGAGTAGGTACAGTGAGACAGGTAGAGTATGTACAGTGAGACAGGTAGAGTAGGTACAGTGAGACAGGTAGAGTAGCAGTGTTTGAGTGACAGCTGGATGAACACAGCTCTTCTTGTTAGCCTCAGATAGACAGGCAGTGAGACAGGCAGTGAGACAGGTTCTGGTTCCTGTTGGCCTCAGATTGGATCCAGATGTTGACCCTGCTACTGTTCGGACTTTCTCTCACTGCCTCACTGTTTTGCTGTCTACCTGCATACCTGTCTCACTCACACACTTCCTGTCTGTCTGCAGACCTACCTGAGCTTTCTCAGAAATAGACCCTGACTGTGCTCTTATCTCCAAACGTCATCTAACTCTCTGGCTCTCTCTTTGGACAGAGATGAAGAACTCTGGATGTCAGTGTTCATTCAACATGTAGAGATATCAGGTTTTATGTGGATTTGTACCAAACAAAAAGGCATTATATAAACCTGAACTAACTATCAAAAGCTTTGTGGTCAGAGTAGTGACATGGTGTTCATTTCGGACCCTATTTTAAGGTTTGCTTATCTTTGGGAATGCTCTTTATTTCATGATCTGTAATACCAATTTCCTGTTTTATTTTGAAAATGATTGTCTGTTTCTACTTCCTGTCTCTGTGTGTTCCTCCTGTTTGATCACCTGATTCTGTTCACCAGGGCTGAAGTCGAATAGTCCGTTTTGCTTAGGAACCTTCCTAACGGAGTGAAATGACCCAGAAGTACCTCACTGGCAGCCATGATTAGAGCCGTTCGAATTCTCTAGATGAAAGGAAAGGAGGTTTCAAACTTCCTTTATAACCTCATTTAGCTTAGGAACCACTGGACCGCCCTTTATAGAAGAAAAGGAGAAAATGCTGCCCCACAATGCATTGCAGCCGCAGCATAACCACATTCGGCCGTTCACGGAAACAACCGATTATGATGGAGAAATTATATCATGAAAGTTACGGTGCTTATTAAGCATTTTAAAACGTATGTGGTAAGTTGCCAAAGTGCTTTGTTTTGAACGTTCATCAGTATTATAATCAAAAAGAGAAATATGAACGTTAGTTTTTACTGAAATGATCAGATCATTTCAGTAAAAACTAACGTTCATATTTCTCTTTTTGATTATAATACTGATGAACGTTCAAAACAAAGCACTTTGGCAACTTACCACATACGTTTNGAAGCCTGTGAGCTAGTTCAGGCAGTCAACTCGAGCACTTATGCTGCATTCATACATAACGCCCCTTGCCACTCTGCAACCAACCAAACAGAGTCTCCTTAATATGCCGCTCTATTTAACCTGCCAGATCTCTCTCCATGCATTGCTTGCTGCTGCTATTGCCGCAGTTACCTCTACGTCGCTGCTGCTTCCACCCCAGCTTCCACCCCAGCTTCCACCTGTAGGCTCAGGGGTTAGTTATTCGATCATCACTCATCGTGCTATGTATATCTATGGAGTGATGATGCCCGAGCCTAGTCGCCAAACTGAACTATATGGTGCTTCTAATAAACATGTTAAAGAAACACTTGAGTTGTCTGACTGAACTGTTGAAAGTAAACCTTAATCTTCGTATTGCATGAATGAAGATGTCTTACTTCCGAGCTCAGAAGGTAAAGCACAGTCTGCCTTAACGTCTATTTAACAAAATAACTGACTATTATTTACAATTTGACCATCATGCTGTACTGAAGAAGACTGAAACTACAGATTGAGACCATAAATTTAACAGAAAAAGGATTACTGAGGTGATAAATCAAGCATAAGTAAGGACATTTTCTCATGGACTTCTATGCAATTTTACAACCGGTAAAGCCCCCTGCTGGCCATTAGGAAGAATGCAGGTAACAGAAACATCTATATTGTTAAATACTGTAAATAACATTTTATTAGATTAGATACCTCAAGTGAATGTGAAGTGAAATGTGCTCACTAAACTTGAATATAGAAAATAAATATACAAACTCCAGTTAATGAACCCAATCTTTAAACTGAACCAACAAATGTGTTATTTACACCTTTACCACACCGCGGTTTCTAAATCAAATAACGTGATGGAAAAAACAAGTGTGATAACCACAAGAGTGTTAAAAGAGAATATTTGATATATGGCATCAAATTAAACTGACTACTTCTCAGCTGTATCTGCGTCACAGACAAGTGAAAGTGGGTAAAGTGGTTCTCCTTCTTGACAAGGCTATAAAACCACTCAGAGTAAACATCTCCAGACACTCAAGCATTTCCATAATGGACTTCGTAGCAGTGACATAAATAAAGACATGCCAAGCATAGTTTCCGATGGTAACACTGCATTAGTGACACATTGAAAAATAAGAGGGTTATTTCTATATCTTGAAAGTGTTCTGGTAATCTGACTCAGTGACACCAGAGACACAAAGGAAGTGAAATACACAAACAGACAATGGCATGTATGCAGAAAATACAATCAAACTGGCCATACAGTATTTGCATTATTTTACAGCAGAATAAATGTTTACTGTACCAGGAATCCTTGTGGAATTAAGTGATAGAGAAATGTTACAGTATCTTATTCAGAACTTGGGTTGAGTAGGGTTTCACATTTGCTTTGGTGTACCGGTGCATGTCAAAAATGAAAGATATTACAAAGAATAGAAAATAAAATGCTCTAAAAGACACGAGAAAAAGAGAGAAATACAATAACAATGTGTTCAGCATATCTAAATTACAAATGGAAGAGCAAGAGACATATTTAAATATTTTAGTATTAAGTTTATGTCCAAATATTATACAGTGTCCTCACAGCGGCTCTCTCTGACAGCGACTTTGTAAACGCTTTAAGTGTCGGGAACATTTCATTCCAATAATCCAGAAATCATGTTATATTTAATATAAAAAAAAACTCAAATGTCTCTTACCAGGTTGTCGTGCATTGCTTTACTTCATCACCACATGTGTTTATGATGCACCACTGCAATCTATACACTCGTGTTGGATGGTCTTCCCTGACCACGCGTAGACTGAAACATTGGCACATCCTTATATATAAGGCTATTCTTGGTGCTCTTCCCCCTTATCTAAGTATGTACATAAATAAAAGATGCACTGGATCCTATCGGCTTCGCTCAGAGAACTTTTTCCAATTAACTGTACCAAAGGTCCGTACTGAACTTGGGAAAAGGGCGTTCAGTTACACTGCCCCTCAAGCTTGGAACCTGCTTCAAACTGAGCTGAAACTCAGAGAGCTGGTCTCATTAGAAACACTCAAAGCAACTTTAACTGACCTCGAAGCAGGCCGCTGTGTCTGTAAATGCTTTGGCTAAACTTGGTGTATGACTGTGTTGTGATTGTGTGTTTTTTAATTGTTTGTAACTGTAAAACTGTCTGAAACTGTGCTGTTACCATTCTTGGGCCAGGACTCTCTTGAAAAAGAGATTTTTAATCTCAATGAGACCTATCCTGGTTAAATAAAGGTAAAATAAAATAAAATAAAATAATGTGTTATCCCGCCTAAAGGTAAATACTGGTACTTTAAACTTGGGATTTTGAATGTGATAAAAAGCATTACACTTTTTAACCGATTGACAGCACTAATTTGCTTTTAACTGGAAACTTGTGCCAATAAATCACGTTTCAATATTTAAATTGATTAACAGCCGTAGTGTTTTTGTTTCCTGGTTGTTAACTCTCACAGAGGTTCATGTATTCAGAGCCGAGCGACGACTCCTTGTAAGGAAGAAAGTCTGCGGACGAATACTGAATGTTTTGTTCGTTCAGGGGTCAGGGGTCACACTCAGCTGGGTGTGTGTGTGTGTGTGTGTGTGTGTGTGTGTGTGTGTGTGTGTGTGTGTGTGTGTGTGTGTGTGTGTGTGTGTGTGTTCAGTCACCAGAGTGGCAGCAGAAGTCTAAATTAGACCTTGTCCTTTTCAAAGGTTAGAGGTCAGTGTGTCGGGAGTTTAGAGCTTCTGGCATTTCACACCGGGAACACAGAATGGACAGAAAGAAAGAAAAAGGGAGGAAGGGGTGAAGGAGGAATGAAGCGAGAGAAAAAAACGCACTTTCACCTCCAAAAAAGAAAATCTTCAGGTCCGGAGGTTGAGAGTTGAAATGACTACAATCATCTTAGTTTAGTTAGAGAGTGAGGCTCAACAGGTGTTCATTTAGGGACCAGCACTTCAACATATTTGGCTTTTTTGAAGCTTATGTTCTGCCGTTCTGACTGGATTTCCTGGTGGTTGATTGAACTTATTCTAAGTTAATTTGGATAAAGGGTCATCTAAATTAAATGTAGTGTCAAAAACACAGCAGTGGAAGAAGTATACAGATCCTTTACCGCAGTGAAAGTACTAATAACTCCTAGAAAAATACTCCCCAAAAGTAAAAGTCCTGCACGTAAAAGCAAGAGTGGGATGTAATTAAGCACAATTATGAAATATTACAAAATGGAGGTCGTTGAACTTTACTTGGTTATTTCTATAGCTGCATCTCATTTCGGTTAAATTGATTCCTTGCTTCCCTCACTTGCGTCGTTTCCCTGCGTTTAGTCCCTCCCACCAGGGAAGCATGGAGAGACGCAAGGAAACCACGAGAAGCAGGGAAATTAGTTTTAAGGTTTTAAGAGCAATGGGACGTCCTTTCCTCCGGAGCGTCACGTGAAGCGACGTCCGTTTGTGATGACTCCGCACAGCTGATCGTCTGACAGCAGCCAGATCAGTGCATGCGCTGCATCGTCCAATCAGTGAGCGATACACAGTAAGGGGGCGGGGCGAGTGTCTGAGGATTTCACCGGAGGATGGTCTGGTAGTTCCTCGATTATCGCTCCTGCGTTATCGCTCCAAGATCCTCGATCCTCGGTCCTCTGGCATAAATAAGGCCACTGGGACGCTACTCAAGATGGTGCAGACAAATCAACTTCCGGTGAGACCGAGACCGAGGAGCGAGGAAATGAAAAATAAGAGAAGTGAGATGCACCCTCTCTCTCGATCTGGCGACCCCGATAAATGATCTCCTGACCCTAATACGTTAAAATCCACTGATTTAGAATAAAGAAGAATAAACCAAGATGCACTTTTTGGGACATCTTATTGGACATTTTCTCTCAACCCAAAATGTAATCGTCTTGCTCAAAACAATAACAAAACGACAGCATGGTGGATCGTGGGAGTTTTAGTCTGGTAAGGATTCATTCAATGTTCAAGCGGTAAAAACTGTGAATAAAGCAGATTGATGTCTTCATCGTTATCTGGTTAAAACATAGAGGTAAAACGCAGCAAGATGTATGAAGTGTGAATGACAAAAATGTGGTTTAAAACTGGGCACAAAGTCAGCTTATGATAAGCTCAAAGTGGACGACACCATTACAGGAACATTTTACAACTTTTACTGAAACTACACAACTCTACAAACTAAATAACAAAGATGCAGTCATCTTAAGACATATTAAAGTGGAACTTCTATATAATATTCGTTTAAGTTAAGTCAAAGTTCCCAATAAACAACTACTCTTGATTCCTACACCACTCATTTCACCTGAAGTATCTGATTTGACCTGCCTCCTTCCAATCCTACAATTATTTTGTTTCTCATTACTGCACATATTTTATTGCAATTCTATTTCTACGATTTCAATCATATTCAATGTAAAAACTGCTATATTTTTTAATGTTATTATAGTTTTCTTCAAATAGTTTTCTATCTGTGTTTTTTATTTTTATGTATGCACCACAACACCGAGTCAAATTCCTCGTACGTGTTAACCTACCTGGTAATAAACCTGATTCTGATTCTCTCAGACTAAAACAAAAGGCAACCGTCTGTGTTTTAGACGTCATATCAGGTGAAAATCTGCTGAGCAATTTAAAAAGGCACTTGAAATATCATTTTGATATTCCAACTGTTTGTACCATGATGGATGTCCTCTGGTTTTAAGTTTCCTCTGCGTGGATTTTATGTGTTTTTCTCATTCCCTCCTGCAAGAAGCTGCTGTTTATTGAGTTATGTTCAGAAGTACAAGAAGTACTCAGCTTTCAAGTAGAAGTAGCAGTGGTGAATTCAAAAGATTGTGTAACAAGTTAAAGTACTGCACTTAAAATCTTCCTCAAGTAAAGTACAAAAACTACTGGAGTCAAAATGTACTTCAGTAGCAAAAGTATAAATACTTATTATGAATAAAGGCCCTTCCATCAGTATCAGCTGATTGTGAAAACATTTCAAAAGGGAATACATTTACTCAAATATTGTACTTAAGCGCAAATAAAGGGTATTTGTACTTTACTTGAGTATTTTATTTTAATGCCACTTCATACTTTTATTCTGCTCCAATTAAAACGGGAAATATTGTACGTTTTACTTTTACTTTAAAGCCTTAGTTACAATTTACTTTAGAAATAAAAATACTTTTCCGCTCTGATTGGTTAGCTGGCCGGCTCTGTTGTGATTGGTCAACAGCTTAGAGATGTCCCGCCCCTTAGCCTATCACGTACAATGTTTTTGGAGCGTTAGCCAATAGGAGCGCAAGTGTAACATACTTATGTCACTATGAGTCCAATGGAGGAGTTTCAGGCAAGGATTTGAGCTTTTGCAGACCATTTACATGCACTTAACACACTATAGGGAAGGGAGAACCCCAAAAAGCAGTATAGGGCCTCTTTAAGTTCTATTTTGAGTTACTTGTACTTTATCTGAGCATTTTTTGTTTATCTCCACTACATTTAGCAAGTAAGTGATACACTTTTTACTTATCTGACAGTTTAAGCTATACTTAACATATTCATAATCTATTATATACCGACAGATATCCAGCAGCAATACAGTTATTACAAGTAGCGCCACATGTACCAGCTGTGATGAACACATTAAAGCATCCATAATCATAATCCAGTCATTTAATATATCATTTTTAAATTAACCAAATACTTTTCTTTTAGTACTTTAGGCACATGTTGATGTCAAAACTGTAGTTTTTTTTGCCTTAGTAAGATTTTGAATGCAGGATTTTAACTTGTAGCAGAATACTTATTACACTTTGGTATTTCTACTAGTGAAGGATCTGAGCATTTCTTCCACCTCTGCTCGCTCCCCGTTGTTCGGAATTTAAAGTGCATGGGGGTGTGGTCTCCTCCTCCTCCACAAATACTTGTCCTCCTGCAGTTTTAATACCTCCACACCATCCCTGCACCTCCTCATTCCCGCAGTGAGCAACACGGAGGAGAAGCACGAAGAACAATCACCGTTTGGGATTCAGTACCTCTGTTAACCCGGGACATTGTGCGTGTGTTTCGGGACTTCTTGGAGCTTGTTTCCCCGGTCTTACCTGTCCCATCCTCCGGCCAGAAGCGACCCCAGGTGAGAGAGCGGATCCGGGGCAGGGGAGAGGGAAGCCGGGAACAGCAGAGAGGAATCCGCCTGGGAGAACCGGGGCGAATCTGTCAGAAAGAAACAGACTTGTTGCATGAATTATTAGACTTTAAGTGCATGTTAATTTCATACGAGAAGCCTATGCAGGATGAGATGTTTTAACGTTATATGTGTGCAGCCTGCAGGAATGGATGCTCCTCAGCGGAGATGCTTTGCAGGGTATTAAACCGGACTTAATTTTATTTTAACAACTTTCATGTAGGGCTAAAGTTAACGATTATTTCCGCTTATAATACATTTTTGTGTCTGAAACAGCTGACCTCATTAGTCAGAATCAAGAGTCAATTTTCAATCAAGGTGTTAAACCATCGTTTGTTCAATCTTTTTACAGGTAAAATGTGATGCGTTTCATTGTCAAAAATTATGATACGAACTTAATATATTTAGATTTTTGTTTCTTTGAGGGTTGGGAAGTTTTGATCAGGGGTTTCTCATTTTTTTGGTCATTATTTGTTACAATTATTGGCAGATTTACTACAAATACTGGTGCTCACAGCCTCTAAATGTCTAGATTCAAGTCTGGAGTTCACTTTTCTAAATCTTTACTGGAGGGGGATCCAGTTAAAGAGCTCTGATGATCTTAAAAACTAAAATGTTTGAATAGGTTTGAAGTGCATTTACTTTGTTTCTATGACTGGTTTTGGTTTAAAGTTAGAAAGCAAACGTTTTTACCGATGTTAAGGTGCTGAGTTGGGTTTGAAATGAAACAAGAGACAATAAAACATTCCTTTTTATTCCTAGAGATTCAAACAACTTAAAGTCAGAGGTATAAAAATAGATGTGTGTGTGTGTGTGTGCGCGCGCGCGCGCGAGAGAGAGAGAGAGAGAGAGAGAGAGAGAGTGTGTGAGTGTGTGTGTGTGCTCTGGGTTCACACTGGTTGCCTGGAGGTGATGCTCTGTGTAAAAGCCAGCATTCAGGCAGACACACAGACCATTAAGCAGAGAGACAGACAGGCAGTGAGACAGACAGACAGGCAGTGAGACAGACAGGCAGTGAGACAGACAGACAGGCAGTGAGACAGACAGACAGGCAGTGAGACAGACAGACAGGCAGTGAGACAGACAGACAGGCAGTGAGACAGACAGACAGGCAGTGAGACAGGTTGAAGGTAAATACAGGAATAGGACAGTCGATTATTGTCTTATTTAAAACAAGTTAAACCATTTCACAAAAATTAGAATGGATTTCTCTCAGACCTAAAGAAGTACCCACTGTGTCCCGAGACTAACTCTGAATTAAATTACAGTTGTCATCCAAATTTAAACCACATTTTAAACAAGTTTCCCCATTAAATCCTATATTTTTGTGAGTATTAGAAGTTGTTTAGTGGCGATTCACAGCTGGACGGAAGTCAAAGTCCAGTCAAGCTGAAAAGATGGAAAACCATGTGGAGAACACGATGTGAAAACGAAATTGAGTTGGTTTCATGTGAGGAAGTCTTCACACAGTTCTCATGGTTTCAGATCTTCACTGCAAGACACATGCTTTATACACATCATCATTACAACTTTAATTAAGTTGTTCAGTTTGCACCTATTGTAAGTCTCATTGGATAATGTCATGTTAAATTAGATATAACGTTTCTGTTGTCGCATTGTCTTTAAACTGTTCCACCATAGCCAATTTGTAAGAAAAATTTGACCTTTAAAACTCTTAAGTTTCCACTCCGAATTTAACGTGCAAATTAATAAGAAATATGTATAACAGGTAGATGAAATACTTTAATATATGAGCCATACGTCTTGGGTTACGATATGTTGTCCATTGGCGCCAAAGGGGAGAACAGCGCTCAATTTCAGGGTTTTGTCTAAATTTGGTAACAGAATACCAAAATGCAGATTTCATTGTAAAATGTTGAAGTTATGCCAGAAAACAATATTTCTATTCGTCGAAAATTGTATAATTACTCCAGGTATATGAAAATCGTGTCAAATAGAGCGTCAGATGGCAGACAGCTTTGTTTTTACGGAGATCCGAATAATTATGGGATGGATGTCCGGTCGGTCTGCAGATGGACGGTGATTTCTGAATCAGTTTCTTTGACTGGCCTTTTTTTCGTAGAAGTAAAGAAACCGTAACTCAGGGTCGTAATTTTGTCCGGATGTGACGTTAGCGCTGTCAAACTTAATTTTTCTGGAAAAACCCCTGAATAGTTTTTATTGATGTCTAGCAAGTAACAACAATTGAGTAACATAAGATTGTAGTAACGTGAAATATACAGACCTTGTTTGTATTTTCAATGTAACCCAGAACAAATCCTCATCCTGACTCAGCGGAAAAAGCTTCAACATTAAATCTCCGCGCTGCGTTGAGATGTTTTGCTACAGAAAGTGTTTTGGGCTATTCTCTCAGTTTTCCAATTAAATGTCCATGTAGCTGTTCACGTCTCCTCACAATAGCATCCATCCAGCATTAGGTTTTGAAGTAGCTTATTTAGTTTAGTAGCGTATTCTTTCACAGATTTAGATATCAGTCCAAAACACGTGATTAACGCAGTGAATTTAAACAAAACTACTTGGTGAGAATTGGTAAAAGATCAAGATGTAAGATCTGAAGTTACGTACATTAGTAAAGTATGTTACGTGAATAAACATGCGTTTTCTGGGTTAAAGTCCTCGATCCTACCCGACCCGTTTCGTGGATTAACGAAGACTTTATAAAATACGTTAAGATCTTGTGATACGTAAACAAACAAGAAAATACGATTCAATTTCATTGTTGGAAAGCAATGTTTTTTGTTTGTAGCTAACTCAGAATTCCTCAAAATGTAGTGCTGCTCAATATTGTCAAGAGTAGGGATGAACCTTTTAATTGATCTATAGAGAATAGCATTGAATTGTTAAAGAATCAGGGGTTTAGAGCAGATTGGACCCAAATGCAGACAACAGTTCAACAGAAAATACCTTTACTCGGGTAGATCAGGGCAAGGCCAGGTGAAACAAAATAAACGAAACTCTACTTAACCACTTCCACAAAATATATAACGAGGATCTGACAACAGAAAACCAGAACTTAAATACAAATACTAATCACAAGGACAAGACACAGCTGGGGAGGGAAGGAGAAAATACACCAGGGTTGCGGTCGAATAGTCAGAAAATCAGCTCCTATCGTCTATCCCTTTCGTCTATTCCTTGACCCCTGAGTGAAACGTCACGGGGTTAAGGGATAGTGGATAGGAGAATTCAAAAGGACTTAGGAGAAGAGACTGCGGTACTTTAGAGAATCCGAATGCACTTTCACTATCCGACGTGTTTATGATTCGCCAGCGGACGTCATTGTGTGCGTCTGCTGCTGTGGGGAAACTATGGAAACTACAGTTTTCTATACAACGGACTACAACATGGATGTTTAATAAGAACGACGGACTCATCTAGAGGCTCTGCACCGTGCTCTGATGCTGTTGCTTTATGCTTGATGAACAACAGAGAAACATATTCTTCATGACCAAAGTTGGAATTGAAATAAAAAATGAAAGTGAAACTTATGCTCGTCACCCGCTCCCTCCGGTCCACATTAATACAAACATGGGCGCGGGAAGGGGGGTGCTGAGGGCGCTGCAGCAGCCCCCTAGCGGCAGGCAGGGGGTGCGGAGCTCCCCTGTCTGAATTATTATTTGACGGTTATTGCTGCTCCCGCTGTGCATAATCTGTGTAATATGTAGCCAATAAGTTCCACATTGTTGGTAAATAATATTTTGGCCTGCCCCGAATG
>NW_011361551.1:0-8255 GCF_000735185.1 Notothenia coriiceps
CTTTTCCTCTTTCTTTACAAAAGATAAACTGTGTACAATACTTTGAAGATAGTACTGGATAGTAACTGCCTTTACTCAGGTACTGCACTTCTGGGGTACTTTGAGTATTTAGAGGTTTAGGGTCATGATGCTGACTCAGGTCAGGGTTTAGGGTCATGATGCTGATTCAGGTCAGGGTTTAGGGTCATGATGCTGACTCAGGTCAGGGTTTAGACCAAGGGAGCCGGAAGCGGGGGGGCCAGGGGGCCATTGGCCCCCCCACTTTGCAGCCCTGCCCCACATTTTCGCAGCAGTGGATGCCGCGGAACACTGTACACATCCCGTTTCAATAATTCCCCTCTACTCTAAAGTCGCATCTAAAACGCGATCTGATCCAGCTGTGTATATTTTGTTATTTTTGATTGTTATATTGCATCTCATTAGCTACAAGTATGTTTGAATCTTGTAAAGGGAAGATGACAGCTGGCCTCTCACTCTTTTGTTCCTCAGCGCAGCTCCCCCTCCCTCCGCTGACATTATGAATGTAAGGCATAGTAATCATAGATAACACGGCAGGGTCCGTTACAGTTTGTTTTCATCTGGTTTCAAATAAACAAAGGCTTGGCTTTCAGAATATTAATCTTGTTTCGGCAAAATTCAGAAGATAAATACAACTTTGAAGCTTGTGACGGCATTATTACAAGCGGAGAACGGAGTAACGTAACGTCACAGCAGGCAGAACAACAGCCGGTGTTTCTCGTGAGTGTTTTCCCCGGGAAACAAACACAAACGCAAAAATACACTAACACACAGACATTCACACACACACACACTCGAGAGCTTCCCCCAGACGAGTAATCCGAACAAAAATATTTTCCCTCCGTAGGCTACTACTTTGATCATTTATTAGCCGATAATAATCAATCAGATCAATGGATTCCAGAGAAAAGGAAACTTTGAAGGCCTTTTTCTCAAAATGATGACTCGGTGACAGTCATTATATAATGTGACATATTTTGCTTAATATCTGGAGTAGAAAAACAATCCTGATATCATTAGAAAGCTATGAATCTCCTCTTGCCAACAGTGTATACAACTCAAAATGTGTCTTCAGGTCAATGCGACTGATTTCGATAGAGCAGGTCACATATGTACTATAGCGTCTCCAGCGCTTTCGAGCGGTCTCGTGTGAACGGACACGTTTCTGGTGCCTGTTGCGTGAAGACTTTTTTGATAACGATTGCGGTCCGTTATCGTTTTCGTCCTCGTGTGGCAAGGGCTTAAAGTGCTGATTATTGGTCTGGCCATGCCCCTTTGGAGCTGCTAATGGCCACGCCCGTTTGGAGCGTGTGCAAGCAGTGAGCTCTGTGAAGAGACGGCTGTCTACCACCAGAAACTCAGCTAAACGTTGCCGTGATTAAACGCCATATTATGTTCCAAACCACATGAAGAATTATTTCTGAAACAGTTTGGAGCTCAAACGCTTTCTCTCTCACTGGTTTACCACAAGGACAATACCTTTTTAATCTGGATTCTTTACACATATTCTCTCCAGTACAGGTTAGCTCTGAGTCTTAGTGATGCTTGCTAATGTAAACACAGACCATATTACTTCCAAAACACGTTGCGTATTGTGTCTGATACAGCAACGTTTCTGATAGGGGACGATAGGTTGGGCCGTGGGCGGGACGTTGCCAGGAGTTCAACGTAAAGCCAGCCCACATTTTAGTAATGTCGTCATGACCGCAGCAAATCTGGATCAGCTCCGTTGTACCCCCGTTTTTAGAGATGTGGGTAAGGAGGAAAAGAGAAAGGGTTGACACTTTGAGAGTCTCCTTACACACCGGGGACACATATTTATGTATAAAATACTGTATATAAAAAAGTGCATTTTGCATAATAGGTGACCTTTACCTGTTAAGCCCGGGGGGGAAATCACAACATCTGCAAGAAACAGCATCTGAGGACTTCTTAACATTTAAAAACCTATTAAGGTGTCATACCCACTTCACGGGAAGAAACTCAGCAATCAGACAATATTAACCATTTTTAGCAAAACGAAACATAAGGCTAATAACAAAGGCTCTGAATTAGCCCTGAGCGAAAAAATGCTAACACACTTAGCACAGAACTCACGTTAAAATACCCTTATTACTTATCGGATCTGCACAAACAAGATATCGATTAGCAAGCTGAGATTCCACAGATTCCAGAAATATAAGTATCATCACTGAGCGATCAGAACTCGGGCAGAATAACCAGACATCACACAACGTAGCTTTAGGTAGCAAAAACGTCCAATGTGTCTTACCTTCTGCTGTTTCTGATCAAAAGTTGTGTTCAATGACATTAAAACGATAAAAATGCTGCTGAAGATTAATCCAATGTGTCTGTGTCACTTTGAAATGATTACTGATAATCCATCATTCCATTTTATGTCAATAACGGAGATTTCACATTAGTTGCTATGATAGCTACGAGAGTGTATGACAGCTTCCGGTTCCAGGGCATTCTGGCTACGCATCACTCTCATTCACCAATGGTAATGTTTAGATTGATTTAGGAACCTCCCCTCGATTCTATTGGCTCTAACGGTTAAAAAGAGGTGTCAATCATCAAAATCGACCGATGGGTTCCAGAGAACCACCCAAATGACCCCAGAAGTGTTTCTTTCTTCTAAATCTCTCTAAAAAGGTCACATTTAACTTGTTTTGCTTCAATCTTGATACAGGGTACTTATTATATGTTATAGTTTGGATTCCTAAAGCTTTTAGTCTACTATCCCATCATTCAAGGGTGGTTTTCACTTTAAGTAATGTTTTTTTTTATGGACGGACACTATAATTTACATTTTTTTACTATGTTCAATCTGAATTTACTTTAAAATAAAAAAATATCTATATTGATTCTGACGGTACGTCCACACAGCAGCGTTACAAAAATATTCCAACGCTTCTGCCCATTCACTTTGAATGGGGTGACGTCACTTTGCCTCACTTTTCGCCGAACTGCATTGTGGGAAGCAAAGCGGAGATTTCCAGGCATCTCAGGATTCAAAAGTTGAGCAATGTTCAACTTTTGAATCTTCTGAAGCTTTCGGTGGAAGCGTCANAGGGAGTATGAATACAATCTCTAAAATATAAAGTCAAAAAATATATATAATTCAGTAGGTTGAATCTTGCAACTAAAACATTATATTGTTATACCGTTCTGTCCGGTAAAAAGGGATTCGCTTCCACTGCCTCCACACTTAGGTAAAGCCCCTCAATGCTATTTCATGACAGTGCTGTTAGAAGGATGTCTTCAGAGAGTACCACGATGGTATATCGTGATGTTCCTGGTAGAACATCAATATTAGCAGTAAACATGTACTGTTAGAACATCAGTTAGGCTGTTTTAGAATGCGGACACTGAAGTGTGTGCTACATATTTAATGAGTTGTAATACAAATTTTGATGGTAAATTATGTAAACTGGAACATAATCAGAGATAGCAGACCTGGACACATAGTTTGGCCTTGCTATGTGTCTTTGAAGATTCCATATCCACTGTCATTTCTGAATATGCCAGTAGATCGATCCCTCCATTACGTGGCATGAAAAATCAGCCTTATTGCCTTTAAAATTGGCCTGCTCTTTAGGATCAAATATGTAAATTCAAAACAGTCATGGACAATGATATGTAGCTGGTGTTATCTCGTCGTGCTTACCAGATGCCCATTCCTTCACGTCGGAAATCCACGTCGAACCATGTATCCTGAGACACAATATTAGCTCGTCTTGAGTTCCTCCAAGACTTGCAGTCTCTTCCAGGAGCCTCTTACTAGTCTGATAAACAGTAGACGATGGACATTTATCAAGATTTAAAACTTGCTATGATTAACAACAAAGCCATGTGCAAATGACAAAGGACACAACAACACCTTTTAATAGGAGGCTCACCTTCACCATATCTTGTGGAAAGGGGCCTGAATGAAGGGAGTCACCTTTTTTCTGTTCCATCCCATTGCATGCACTGTGAGCATGTCCAGTCGTGGCTTTTGAAGGCAATAATGAAGTTATGATGTGTCATCTATAAAAAGTATGCAATAATAGGGCAACAACCTTCCACTCACCTGCTTTGACATGTATTTTTGTTGTCAGAGCACAACGGGACAGGTAGCTGTTGACCTGCTCCAGCCTCTTCCCCAGCGAGTCATTCCCTGCTCCCTCCATGGTTCTTCTTCCCAACTTCCATATAATTCTGATGGTAAACAGGTTGGCTGGGAATTGTTGTTGCAAAGAGGCTACATACTACTATACGCTAAAACAGTATAAGGCGCTTAAGATATTTACTTACTTTCAGGTATTATCAAATATAAAAAAATATAAATGTACGTGATACAAAAATATTTCACATACCTCGCATTTGGTAGCATGGGCTCGAGCATGCATTAAGCACTGAGGAATGGCTTCATGGTGGTCAGCTCCTGGAGAGCAGGAAGGACACTTTGCAGCTTTCTCTCCATGTACGGCCAGTAACTTGCAAGCCACATCCATGGCGAAGAACTTGGCTTTGGCTGGCATGAGTTCGCTTTTGAAGAATACAGGGGGTAGGCGAATATCTTCCCCCCTGTACATATTTAAGGGGCCTTCAAAAGAAACCCATGAGCGACATAACAGCCCACCTCTATCCCTTCGTTTTTTTCTTTTCATCCAGCTTCGAAGCCCTCCTTGACGTCTCCCTCTCGCTGCTGTCCACTGGGAGTCCCCACATGTGCCTCTTCCCCTGGGTCTAAGACACACATTACATCATGACAAATCAGTTAAAAGCAATGGAAATCACGATTTACACCATTTGTTCTAATTATCTGATTTTGGAGTAGATGGTAAAGGAGAAGTAGCTGCAATTTGAAGAAAGTCAGGGTCGGGATATACATGGCTATTTTTTGTGATATAACCTATAAGGTAAAATGACGAATAAAAACTTGAATTTTTCAGTGATCTCTATATTTTGTCGACAAATGCAGCCACGGCTTCTGCTACAAAGAGCCCAATAAAAAGCCAATCAGAACTGAGGAAAAAAAGATTAGCAAATATATCCATGAAATATACAACAGAATCAAAAAAGTGTAAATAACAACATTGTAAAAACAGCACCGTTCCACTTCGCAGAAAGCGATACAAGCTTCCTGTTTTCCATTCGGCAGAAACAGGCCAAACATCTCCGGCGGGCAGGCAGGGCAGAATGAAAGGAGCACCACAGCCAGAGCTGGTCTTCCTCATTAAGCGAGGCATAGGAGAACTCCACCAGAAAGCTGCGCCTGGCAGTGCATCTCCCGGTTGACACAGGTCCAGACTGGAGAGTAATTACAATATATTGCTGTGATTTTGGTCTATTTACGCGAAATGTTATAAATGTATAATATGGTAAGAAGAATATTTACACTTACTTCTTCCTCCACACTTTGTGCGCGATGCTCCAGCAGCTTTGCAAAGGCCTGTCTGGAGAATCCCGGAGAGATGACCTTGAGCTCTTCAAAGGAGCTCAGGGAGGTCCAAAGTGTAAAGTGTGGAAATACTGACCGAAGCTGCGCCAGTATCCACTCCTTAAGGAGGACTTTCAAGTCCGGGGCGCCCCACTGCTGCTGCAAGTTTGACAGACATAATAGTGGCAGATGCAAGTCATAACGCCCTTGCGAACAAGTAAATAAACATAATTAAGACACATTTTACAACAGTTCCATCTACAAATAGTCAAAGATGAACAGATATTACATGAAGGTTTACTCCAAGTGGAAGCACAATGCCTCGCCCACAACAGTAAACATATAACAACAATTCAATTAGAAATCCAATATATATAGCTTATATTGTTTACCATTGATGGTAATTAAAATCACTGGTTTGCCTGGTACCACAGTGAAGTTGTGGCCTTTACAGGAGCAGTTGGGGTGCCTTCACAGTTGGCAATATGCAAGCTGTCCAAAAAAAAAAAGAAAGCACTAATTACCATTATATGCTGGCCGAAGAGACATGTGACATCAAAAATGCAAGTTTGAGAGAGCATACCTTGGTCAATGGTGTCATATCCACCTTCCACTCTAACAACACACGTTGTTGGACTAATTGGTTTAAAAAAACCATTCATTAAACTGTCCCTGTTGTGGAGTGGCTGGTTCTTGTGATGAAGTACATCACAGTCTCCACAGAACCACTCCTCGGGGAGACACTCTCTACACCTTGGGAGGAAAATACAAAATTATTCTAATATCCTAGAATTACTTTCATTTTCATGTGGGTTTTCTCTAGGTATCCAGTTTTCTAACATCCCAAAAGTCATGCATGTTAGCTGAAATAGGCAGGGCACTGAGCATTTAATACTGAAAAATTACAATTAGGTAAAGTAATTTAAAATAAAGGTAAATGTTATCTCCCTAATAACAGCCGGCTCGTGGCAGAGGCCACACAGGGGATGACCAACAGCCTCTTTTTCTAGAAGGCATTGTAGGTGGTGTGGTCTCGCTTCTTTCCAGCGCTCTGAGGCTTTCTGCTGCCGAAAAGACCAGGATGAGGCAGAGCTTTTTTGAGGCTCAGGAGGAGGACATGAGGAAAGAATGTCAGAGAGTCTCTCCATATTCTTTTCTGTGAACAGAATGGGAAACTTTAACTGTAAATGACTATATTTAAGATGAACACTAAAAATCAAGGATCATTTCTTTGCTCAGTATGGAACTGGCCAATATCTTTACTGAATTACATTCCTCGTTCGAGTCCTGAACTGTCAGTTGTGTATAAGGTTATTTTCTCTCACTAACACAATTTATTTAAAAATTGATTTTAGTTTTAAACTTAAAGCCATTTTTGTGATTTACCAAATTCGTGTTGTGCTGAAGGTTCAGTACGCAGAACCTCCACACTGGAAGCCCTCAGTCGGGGGGGATGTGACTGTAAAACATCACACAGAGGGTTAACAACAGATAACTGATGATTTGTATTATCTACCTATTGTTTAAAAGCTTGTGAAATTAAATAAAGCATAGTTCTTATGACACCACAGTGGGAATGTCTCCGACTGTAGTGTCACTATGCGTTTATATATTGGAATTATTGTAGACCCTCAACAAGCAATTACTGTGTTTTAATTCGATTTTCCAACCATTTACTTAGTAAATTCATAAAAATGTAAAATAATTGGGATTTCAACCTGTAGCTGAGCCTTGGCGTCGCCCTCCACGCCTCCCTCTCGGCTTGCCACGTCCTACACAGCCCCTTTTAGGGGACTGTAAAGTGTCTCCTACAGAGCGTGCCCGTTTCCTCTCCTCAGCTGCTTTCTGTGACCAAGTAACAACTCATGTAAGGTTGATGTTGCTGATAAACTGATACCATATGACAGTGGACAAATAAAAGTAAATTCATTCACTTGAAGAACATTTTTGCTTCAAGTTTTTCCTACCATATACAACTAATGAAGTAAAACAAGTTGAACAAGCTTTATTTAGTAAGCCTCTGCCCCCCATGTTGTAATGATGAACCGTTTTGCAAAGGCCCTATACATTGATCCAAAATCCAGTTACTCTTGGCCTGTTCAGCATTTTTTGGATAACAGATAGTGCCAAATTCAAGTGGGAAATGAATGAGGTCATATGGGTTAAAACACCAACCTTAGCTTCAGCTAGCATGTGTTCATGCTTCAGCTCAAGAGCCATGCGTTTCCCTTCTTTGGATGTGGGATTATTGGGGTCTGGGTTGTGTTTTGTTGCCATTGCAACACAGCCAGCCAGCCAGCCAGCCAGACAGAACAACAGATATGCAACAGCTGCTGTATGAGACAAACAGAGATAGAGAGACAGATTGTAAGATTGAGATGGATAGATGAAGAAATAGATAATGAATGATAGAAAAAGATAGAGACAATAACTATAAGAAAGGTAGGTAGATAGACAGAGAGATAGGTTGAGTTTGGCTCTTAAAAGTGCCGTTGGTTTTATGATGGTGTAGATCAGTGTATGGGTTTGTGGTGTGGGTACGGGAGCTGCAGGAGAGAACAGAAAAAGTGAATTATGTAGTGAAACTAGCTTTTTTAAATGCACATTGTGACGGTTTAACTACTTTAGACAGACTGAGTTCATTTACGTGTTTCCTGTTTCATACGCGTTACAAGCACATGGACGTGGACTATGCCCCTCTCCCCCAAACATATATTAAAATGTCGGCCAGCGTTATACTGGTTTCTGCGTGCCTGGGTCACATCCATGGCCTGGGTGCAGCAGATCTCGTCTCTGATTGGCTGCAAAT
>NW_011361552.1:0-4207 GCF_000735185.1 Notothenia coriiceps
GTATGTACCTATGTATATGTATCTACTGTATGTATCTATGTATCTGTATGTACTGTATGTACTGTATGTATATGTATGTACTGTATGTGTCTATGTATCTGTATGTACTGTATGTGTCTATGTATCTGTATGTACTGTATGTGTCTATGTATCCGTATCTACTGTATGTATATATGTATCTGTATGTACTGTATGTATATATGTATCTGTATGTACTGTATGTGTCTATGTATCTGTATGTGCCTATGTATATGTATGTACTGTATGTGTCTATGTATCTGTATGTACTGTATGTGTCTATGTATCTGTATGTACTGTATGTACTGTATGTATCTGTATGTACTGTATGTGTCTATGTATCCGTATCTACTGTATGTATGTACTGTATGTATATATGTATCTGTATGTACTGTATGTAATCTGTATGTACTGTATGTGTCTATGTATCTGTATGTACCTATGTATCTGTATGTACTGTATGTGTCTATGTATCTGTATGTACTGTATGTACTGTATGTATCTGTATGTACTGTATGTACTGTATGTATCTGTATGTACTGTATGTGTCTATGTATCTGTATGTACTGTATGTGTCTATGTATCTGTATGTACTGTATGTATCTATGTATCTGTATGTACTGTATGTGTATATATTTAAGTGGGTGTTCTGGTATGTATGTTTATATTTATATATATATTCTTAGGGACGGTGAGAAACAGCATTTCTATCTCCCTATATCACACACACACACATTGACAATAAAGTTGATTTTGACTTTAGTATTATTTGTGTGAACAGTCTGACGGCCGTCCACATGGCGGCGTGCGTTGAAGATTCAACGCTTCTGCCCATTCACTTTGAATGGGGCGACGTGACGCTTTGCCGAACTGCATTGTGGTTCCGTCGCTTCGCGTTGCTCGCTTCAAAAGTTGAGAAAAGTTCAACTTTTCAAGCTTCGACGGAAGCGTCAGCCAATCAAATCATATGCCAGTACAAGCTCTAGCCAATCAAACCGCTGCTTGTGTGTCCGGGGCGGGAGATTCATGTGATTGGTTGTTGGTCAAGCTTCAACGCACGCTGCCGTGTGGACGCTGCGTGAGTGTAAATGTGTAATATTGGAATGTGAAACACCCTCAATTCATGCGCAGATGGTTACCCTGAATCACATGGTAGAGAAAGGGCAACGAAAGCGTGGGAATTAGCTCTGGAAAGCCACTGGACTTCAGTAAGAACCATCACTACCTCAGTGTAAAAACACAACTAATCCATGACCAATGTTCTGCACTCGTTTGAAAGACCTTTTTCTGAAGCATGCTCCAGTTTTCTGAAGATGCAAAGGAGTGGAAAGGGTCTCTATTGTAGGAACAGACCGAGCTGCGGTGTGATAACAGATGATCTGTCCGGTGTAGCTCACGCTGTACAGAGCGTCATCCCAGTATAAATACTACCGCCGTTTTCGGGGCTTTGGTGAATTGTCAGATTTCACGCCAATAACTCAGAAATCAGATTCCTCTCTCCAGTTAGTCTTTATAACTTAACACCACTTTGTGTATTTGTTTTACCCCCTCCCAAAATACAGGCACATCCTAGTATTAATAAAGTCAAATGTATCATGATTAATCTAATTTGACTATATTGAATGACGTACTGCTTGATTACACTCGTCACGATGCTGTTTGTCTTGTTGTGTCGACACACTTCCAGCCGTGATTTGGAAAAGCGGAATATAAATAAATAAATAATCATATTTATTATAATTTGTCTGAGCAGCACAGACAGCCAGCGGCCGCCTCGTCGCTTCAAACGCTCCCAGATTACATTTCAAGACACTAACCAACAAAGACGCCATGCAATAATGGTGTTTGGAGAGAAAGCTCGATGCATTACGGGGACAGTAACGTGATTTCGGAGAGCGAGAGTGATTATTCAGAGCTGCAGCAGCCCTGATCTCTGCAGGGTATTCTGCTCACGTCTCAGTGTTTCCTCTCGCCTGCGTCACGCCTCCTCTGCAAGGCCGGGGTCACTTTGGAGCTCCGGCAGAATATCATGCAGGGAAAAAGGAGCCATTGAGAAAGATATCTGCAGGATTCGTGCTGATTTCTGCTTTAAGATATTTAAGATTCAAGCTATCGGTTTGAAGCGAGTGTTTGAATATGCAGATGACACACGTTCCTCTTTAAACCTGAGCCAAATAATCCCAAAGCCAAAAGAAAATGGCATTTATAGCTTGTTCAAATCTAGCTTGAACTGCTTTTTTTACGTTGTTATGGACGTGATTTAGGGTTACTCTCATCATGAATTATTCTGCAGATTATTGGGATTATTTCTTGTTTCATTGATCAAATAAAAAGGATAGAAAATAATGAAATATGTCCATCAAAATGCAACGTAAATCAAGGCACATTTTTATAATTGTAATAATAAAAAAAAAAAACACAATGTATTGAATAACTAGGAATAATCTGTCTTAAATTGGCTTGATAAGAAATGTCGTTTTACAATGAAAATCGCAGAAAATAATCAAAATGTTTCATCCAAGTAAATTAACGCAAATTTGGCTCATTTTAAGGAAAATATTGCACATTATGACAAAACGTCTCATTGGCTAAACAAGATATCTATTTTTTCTATTAGACGTTCTGTCTATAATGTCAGAATTGGGAAAGAATCATGAGTAATAATTATCCTAATTTAAAGTAAAATATCCCCCATGTTGCATGTAAGAAAATCTGTCTGTTCGGCTTAATAAGCAATCTTTGCGAATATTACTTTTAGAAATAAAAAGGTCACAAAATGGCTTTAAAGGTCACTCTAATACGATATAAAACAGAGGAGCGGAGCAGCACATATAATTGGGGGTTATTTTTCCTTCAATCAACTCATAGATTCAATCTGTTAAAAGGAATCTCTGCACAGAATCTCGTAAACGAATCCTTTTAAATGTCATGTTTACTAGAGGTGTGCGTACAGCTTCTAACAAACGTCACACACACACCGTCTGCGCATCCTCTGCACACACTGTACATGTGTGTGTGTGACGTTCGTTAGATGTGTAGGAGGAGGAATGCTGAGGTCCTTCTCTTATCGTCACCCTCTGTTTCACCCAGAGGTGATGCAAGAGTGTATTCAGTGCATCGCCGGGGGTTATTTATAGCTCAGATTATGGTATTCTGTATTCATAGAGACGGTGACAGTCCTGCAGATGACAGGTGTCGAATCACAACCTCCCAGCATGCACTGGGGCACATTTCTGCTGCAGGACTCCCCAGTGACCTTGACAAGGGCAGACGGAGAAGCTGGTCTTTTCTTCATCTGATGTTTTTTAGACTTTTTTCCCATTTCAGTTTCTTTATGGAGAAACTCAGTGTTACCGATCTGTCGATTAAAGAGGCCCTATCATGCTTTTTGGGGTCTCTCTTTCCTGTAGTGCGTTCTGAAGGTTTTAGTGCATGTAAATGGTCTGAGAGGCTAAAATCCCTGTGTTCCCTCTCCCTCTGTTTTCTCCCCATCACATGTAACACTCGCGCTTCTATTGGCTAGTGCTCCAACACATTGTACGTGATGTACGGTTGACCAATCACAACAGAGCCGGCCAGCTAACCAATCAGAGCAGACTGGGCTCTGGTGTCAGACAGAGGGTGAGAAGAGGTGCTGCAGCACAGACAGTATGAGGAAAATAAAGAGCTTTGCAAAATAAAATTCGTCACCAACGACTGTGATGATTTATAAAGTTTTCGTTGTATGTTTATTTATTGTTATGATGGATAGCGTGAGGTATAAATATGAATAGTCTTTCTTTTACTTTGTTAGTTCAATGTTTTTTCTGAAGGGTAAATTAACTTTCAAACTAAACCTGCTGCTGAACCCGCCAAAAGAAAAAAGATATTCAGATCCATGCATCAGTTTCTTTCTGCATATATTATAAACTAGAATTAAACAATGATGTTACATAAGACCGCAAGCGAGGACACACACACACACACACACACAGACACACACACACACACACACACACACACACACACACACACACACACACACACTCACACTAAAGTGTATCATTATTTACATAATCCGTGCAGAAATAAAGAAACAGATATTGTGGGATTGAATAAAGTCATCCTCTGTGCTCCAGACAGCCTGAAGCATCCTCTGTGCTCCAGTCAGCCTGAAGCATCCTCTGTGCTCCAGACAGCCTGAAGCATC
>NW_011361553.1:0-2928 GCF_000735185.1 Notothenia coriiceps
TTAGTCACGGAGTTCTTAAGTTATCAGAGCAACAAGCTGAGCTAGCTCGCTTATCCTGTTGTGATCTGATCAAGAATGATTGTGATTGGTGGTTTGCTGTGCATGCAGAGCCTGCATGTCACTCATTCAAGTACCCCTGACATGAGAGCCACGCAAGTTTTCATTTTGTAGCAGGCAGCAAAATAATTGTAACATGACGTGTTTGAGTTATTATACCTACTTAATATCGCGCGTCCTAAAAAAAAAAAAGAAGAAAAAAATTATAATAAAAAAAATTAATAAAATCGCACATCCCTGCGATGTGAATATCGCGCATGCGCATATCGCGGTTATCGCCATGACACAATATATCGTTCAGCCCTAGCTTATAGCCATAGTTGCAGAGTAATTCCTCTTGAAGTTATCAGCGATCTTGGATAGATGTTAAAAGGAATATAAGAATCTATGAATAAACATTTCCAGACAGGCTTATTGGATGGATTAACAGTTCAAAACGATATTCCCTGTTTATGAAAGAAAGGGCATTGTTACATGGATAATATAATACAAGTTGTGGCTACGTATAATGACTGAGAATAAATATGCTGCAGTGGCTGTTTTTCATGTAAAGCTAAACAAAATAACCAGTCAGCTACAATGAAGACTGCAATTGTTTGTATTCTGCAGCACTGGGTATGCAGCATCACAATACTAGAGCACAACCGAAAACCACATTTCTATGTTGGCACGTCCATGACACTTATGTTGACAATATCGAATGCAGGATTGTAGCTTCAGAAGGCCTTGTCATATCAAGGGTAAACACTGTATTTTCTCTTTCAATAATTCATGAGGCGAACTGTAAACACATTGCTCAGGGCAAAGTGGTGATGCATGTTTAAATTCCCACATGAAGTATATTTTTGTTACTTTGCATTGTACATAGAGGACAGAGCCCGGCTAGCTAATTCAAGTTTTTGTATTACTAGGGAGATGGAATATTTATTGACCCATCTGTAAATCCAATTGTTTTTGAGGTGCAATGAAGTCGCAGATATATTGTTTTGCATTTCGAGTCCCTGTCTGATCGTGCGTAAACAGTGGAACTGCTGCAAAATTAAATGCCTTGCCAGCCAAGACCAATTGGGTCTGTTCTCATTTTGCTAAAAGAAACGGCTCATAATAAGATAAGATACCTCAGTGTTGGAAGACATCTTGAGTTTCATTTTTATTTATCAATCATGCATGAGGTCGCAGAGATAAGACCAAGGTCAGCAAGGCTCCCTGGCAGAGGGACTCCCATTAATACTGCTGCACCACTCTGTCTTTCACACTGAGTGGCTGCACAGTGTGAGGAGGAGACTGTCTACAGACTAACCATGCCATTTCATTAGTGCAGCCGCATCCATTAATATTATGTAACCATTTTAATGTTTCAAAGAACATTTCATAGTAGATACATGTCAATTTTAATGATTTAACCAACAGAAATGTGTACAAAACAAAGAGAAAAAAATATATATTTTAGATTGCTTGTTTAAACAAAGCCTCTTCCTACTCGTATGTGGTTACCAGTGTAATGAAGGCTTCTTTGAAAGCATAGCTTTGACTGGGAGAAGTTGATCTAGATTCTACAGCAAAGCTACAGGGAGAAATCTATTTAGGTTAACTTAAGGCGAGACACCCCAGGTGAATAGGGTAATGTTTTTAACTTAAAGGTATCAGCTAGAAATTTCTCCAGTTAATTACTTACAATAAGGCAATTGTCTTTTGTATTACAAGTTTTCTGAAATAGCATGTTTAAATATGCAAATTAGCCTTTATCTCATCAAATATGTGCATATTTTAACACATTTCAGGAATCGAAATCTGAACTTTGGATAAAGCCAGGTTCAAAATTCTTGTTTCATGTTGTAGTCATATTAGTATCTAAGGCTTTTACAGAAGGGATTTTGGATATCTCTTTTTATCACTCCATAAATCAGAAAATACTGTCAACAGCCCTAAAATATCAATTTTTGCCATGTTTTTAGGTATACAATGTTTTATAATTCAGGCTATGAATGATATATGAACAAACCCTTCTGTAAAAGCCTTCATAATATTGATAGGAATATAACTGGAAGGTTTGGTGTGTCTACGTGCTACTGAAGTTGAAATTTCGAACTCAGAGTAGGAGAAAAAACTCATTTTGAGAAAACGAGTTTTAAAGATTGCAGCGAGGCGCTAGCTAAGCCCTCCTGTTCTTTGGATGACAGCTTGCGCCTCGAAGCTCTCCGTGAATGTATTTCATGTTCGGGGTCATTTGTTTTTTGTATAATCTTGCTTCGTGCAAGTGACAACTGTTGTCGTCTTCTCTGTAAACTTTTTTTTTGCCGTTCTTTTGCCATTTTGAGATTTACATTTCTAGCGGAAAGCTAACCAGGAAGTGTTTTAGCACACCACGTGACGCATCTGAACGAATCACGTTGTCTGAAATTGACACCAGCCAATGAGATTTCGTTTCTTGGTTTAAGACCCCTTTGTGCTTTCATGATTGGTTGATGATACAAAGGAAATGACCATATTTGGATCCGATGAGATTGTGCAGGAGAGACACAGCTTTCTAACGATATCTCTGTTGACATGGTGCACACAGCGATCGCGGTACTTTATGTTACGTTAGAAAGCTAACTTTTGGTGAATTTAGGAGAAATCTACTGACGCAAATAGACAAACTATAGTCAAATAAACACTTAAATGTGTATTTTGTACGTTTTCCTTCCAAAAGCCTGAAAGAAAACATGTTATAGAATCAAAATAGCACAAAATCTCAAAATTGACCAGTGCTTGAAAAACGATGTTTTTGCCTGCCGTGTCTCGCCTTAAGTTAACTTAAATTTTGCTATCCTCAGGCTCTTTTTCCATAATCAGGTAGCTGAACAACATTGGTAAAAAACTTATACATTA
>NW_011361554.1:0-3241 GCF_000735185.1 Notothenia coriiceps
TATATGATTCTATTTTCTTCAAGGTTGTACTTTGTTGGTCGAACACA
The DNA here is from genome assembly GCF_000735185.1 of Notothenia coriiceps. Classification (NCBI taxonomy): domain Eukaryota; kingdom Metazoa; phylum Chordata; class Actinopteri; order Perciformes; family Nototheniidae; genus Notothenia; species Notothenia coriiceps. The sequence goes on from NW_011361554.1 coordinate 48, forward strand.
CTTATTGTAAGTCGCTTTGGATAAAAGCGTCAGCTAAATGCAATGTCATGTAATGTAATGTAATACTGAGAAAACAAGCTTAAACAAAGCTTGCACTGTTATTAATGGTTGATCAATCTTTGACGTCCTTGTTTCCGCTAAGAAACATTGAAAGTATTACATGGAAAACATGCATTTTATACAAGGTTTGTCTTGTGTTTACCCTGGAACATGGGGCTTATCTTCCTCCAGGCGGTCAACCCACTCTCACTGGTGTACTGGCCCAAAGCAGTCTCCAGGAAAAACAAAGGGATGCCACAGAAGAAGAGGAACACAAAGTAAGGGATGAAGAAGACGCCTGCAAATATATAGATGAAGAAGAGTCGTATTTGATGTAAGGATCCACAAATATTGGCATGCTGCACACACATATAAACACATGTGGGATGAAAGGGCCGATTCTTAATTAAATACATCTTTGCTGGATTTACACAATCTTCCATTCTACTTGGAAAATAACCCCTCTACAGATTCATGAACCATAACCAAAGTAAACAATTGTTTTCGGATTCAGAATACATGTATCCGTCCCAAAGAGGGGAAATTTACATTGTTACAGCAAAAGTGAAATTAAGAGGCATGCATAAAATATTAAAGATAAAAATACAATTAACAAAAACACACATGCAGGGACAACACAACGTAATAGTAACAGTATTTAAACTGATAATGAGTGTAGCTAGTATAAAGTAGTGTGATAAGTATAAATGCGATATTTGAAATGTGTTTTGATTTTGAGGACAACAATGGAAATGAAATTAAACTGTGTTGGTTTTCCTGGGTGTACATGCACATGTGGACACACAAACACATCCTCAGCCCACATCTGTAAATCCACCTTAGCATCTGGACCATACATCCAAACCAGGTTCCTCACCTCCTCCATTTTTGAAGCACAAATAGGGGAAACGCCAAACATTCCCGAGGCCAATGATTTCTCCAGCCATGGAGAGCAGAAACTCCGTCTTGTTGGCCCATTTCTCCCTGGGCTTACCCTCTTCCACATGAGCGCCTTTTTCTGGCCCCGACACTGGAGCAGGGGCCCCTCTGGCAATTTTCTCAGACATGGTCTCTCAGTCTATTGTATGCATAATAAACACAAGTGAAATGCAACCATGTCTGTGAGGTTCTCTCCAGCTCTTGTGCATGGGAACAAGATAAAAGGCACTTTATTAACAGTTTTATTAAATTATCCTTCTTTGTTTGAGTCTATGCCAAAAACATGAAACTCCCAAACGACTTACTGCTATAGACCTCTAAGAAATAACTCACTGAACATCTGTGAAGTTTGAAAAAACAAAACATGAAAACATAATTAAACATGTTTAGCTTCTTGGGAAATATTTAAATGTGTAACTCACCAGTGAGCTGCAGCAAGCGCTTCAATACAACCTGACACAGAACATTGAGAAAAAGCTTTCTTCTGAAAAAGGGCGTGTCCTGGGCTGTACCCTCTCACGTACTCCCCTCTATGGTACACACACACACACACACACACACACACACACACACACACACACACACACACACACACACACACACACACACACACACACACAAAAACACAGAAAAAAAAACGGTCCGCCCTCGCGTAAAAGTAATGTAACACAGGCATTTCTAAAAGTCACTTCCAAAAAACTATGCATAATCACAAGAAATCAAATCTGTATATTTACAAGCTACTGTACTTCCAAACTACCCAGCAAAAACATTTCAACTGCAAGCTGAGAAATGCCTTTGGATTTAGATTGTAGGTGATTGTGCAATACTCTTTTTCTATGCAAAGGCACTGTACCAGGTGTCTACTTCTATACGCACGGCACAACCTTTAATGTGATTATTATCTATGACATTTTACAAAAATGCAAACATTTATTAAGTGCAGTACAGCGGTGTAAAGTAAATAAGTATGTATGTAAATTCAATTTTGAGGTAATTGTACTTTATTGGAGTATTTCAATGTTTTGCTACTTTGTACTTCTACTTCACTGCCATTCAGAGGTAAATATTGTACTTTTACTTCACTACATTTATTTATAATACCTTTAATTACTTTACAGATTTTGATTAATGATGTGAATAAAATCAACACTTATGTAAGACTTTAGTTACACCTGGAGTGAAACTCCAGTGGAGAAACAAACAAGCTACCTTACAATAGACAAAGTTATTAAAAAATGATGCATCAATAATTGAAACTAAAATATGTAATATTTTATTCTGAAATGGGCCGATCTGCACAATAAGAACTTATACTTACTCTAAGTATATTTGGATGTAATTCAAATTGCAGGACTTTTACTTGTAACAGAGTATTCCTACACTCTGGTAGGCTACTTCTACTTTTACTACAAGATCTGAGTACTTCTCCCACCTCTGCTGTATGGAAGCAAACAAGAGACAGAAGTATTTGAATTTTATTAGACACCGAATTAATAGCATTGAAAATATTTGCTTTGAAAATCATGTATCTGAATTTGTTTGCTCCGAATTTACCCATGTGAAATAAAAATGTAACAATTCAAGTAAAAAAAAAATGGAGTGGTCAAATTCAGATCCCAAAAATTAAAGTGAAAAAAATTCGAATGGACATTTCAGTGTTTAAAATTCGACGTCCAAAGTTGCGATGCAGCATCATCCGGGCTACCCAGGCAGGATAAGCAATTGAGCCCGTATGCCAGGGATCACCAACTACATTTGTCCAAGGGCCAACATTTATCCAATAGACACTATCGCGGGCCAGCAATTTTTATATAGCCCAGAATTTTGAAGTTGTTGACCGGGGAGGGATTACATTTTGTAAATGTAATCAGTTTTAATGGCTTATCAAGAACTCAAACACAACATCTTGGTGTCATTCTGGACAGATCCCTCTCATCTGCACCCCACATAAAAAACATCACCGGACTGCATTTTTTGTACTGTCTTAAAACCTTTCCTTGGAATATGTTATGAATTGTAAGGTGTCCTTGGGTGCTTTGAAAGGCGCCCCTAAATAGAATGAATTATCATAATTATTTATTATCTGAAACGATGTAATAACTTTTAAAACGTTTTCCAGTCACTTGCCCCATGCATTCAGCAGCAGCAGGCCATTCACTTTGATTTGATCACGTTATGAAATGTCATCATTTCGACAATAAATAAATGCTACA
>NW_011361555.1:0-6001 GCF_000735185.1 Notothenia coriiceps
TGTGGGCGTTAAAGGATAAATCCTGATCAAATATAACACCAAGATTCCTTACAGTCTCACTGGAGGCCAAATTAATGCCATCCATAGTTAATATATCTTTAGATAATTTGTTTCGTAGATTCTTTGGGCCAAGTACAATAACTTCAGTTTTGGTCGTGTTTAACATCAAAAAATGTAAGGTCATCCACGTTTTTAAGTCCTTGAGGCAGTCTTGAATTTTATTTAGATGATTAATTTCATCAGGCTTGATTGATAAATATAGTTGAGTATCATCCGCATAACAATGAAAGTTTACAGAATGATTCTTTATAATATTGCCTAACGGAAGCATATATAATGTGAACAAAATAGGTCCGAGCACTGAGCCCTGTGGCACTCCATGGCTAACTTTGGTTTGCGTGGAAGATTCATCCTTGACACGTACAAACTGAGAGCGTTCAGATAGATAGGACCTAAACCAGCCTAAAGCAGTTCACTGTATGCCAACTAAGTGCTCTAGTCTTTGCAATAGGATATCATGGTCGATAGTATCAAATGCAGCACTGAGATCGAGCAAAATAAGAATAGAGAAAAGTCCCTTGTCTGAGGCTATTAGAAGGTCATTTGTGACTTTAACCAGAGCTGTCTCTGTGCTATGATGTGTTCTAAAGATTGTCCAGACTTAAAATCTTCAAATAAATCATAGTTTTTTAAGTAATCACACAACTGTTTTGCGACTGCTTTCTCAAGAATTTTTGAGAGGAACGGAATATTAGAAATAGGTCTATAGTTGGCTAAAATCTCTGGATCGAGGTTGTGCTTTTTAAGAAGCGGTTTTATCACTGCTACTTTGAATGATTGTGGAACATAGCCTGATAATAAAGACATATTCATAATATTTAATAAAGAAGTGCTAATTAATGGAAAAATTAAAGAAAAGGTGGTTGTTAATTGTTATGGTGACAAGACATGAAAGAGGGTCAGTTAAGAGTGTTACACTCACTAGGATAAGATCTCTGATGAGAAGCTAGTTTGTGATAGTACTTAATCATGGACATTTATATGAATTGGTTAAAATGCTTATAAGAAAAACTTTACTTTCGATATGGGTCATTCAAAAAGTAGTGCAATTACAAAACAGTTAGGGTGACAATGATTAGGACATGAGCTTATACACTAACAATATGCCTATGGAAATATATATTTTGAAAAGATAGGCTATAACTTACATTAGGAGTTAGAGTAAATGTAACATAGTTAGCTAGCTAACAGTTTTAGCCAAAAAATAGGCAAAAAAGTAACATACACATTTACTGATTTGTAATGAAAGTAACACTAAGAACAGCAATCCAAAGAAGCTGGCATGCTGCACACACAGAATGGCAACAGTTTCATAAAAATGACCATCCTGATATGTTGATGGAATGGAAATGTATGTTCTACTCTAGTTTACCTCCTTGCAATGCTGGTGAAATGATTATTTTGGGGCATTTTATAAAACAAACTCCATACAAAATGAAATCCTCAACAGAATGTTGGAAGGAGCAAAAGGGTTTCAGTTAGTATTGCACAAACCTCTCGTGAGGCTAGAAGTGATTTTCAGTATAAAAGCATTGGAACATGAGCTGTCTAGATTGCGATGGAGGTAAAATGGCTGTCAGTGTGAGCAGTTAATGGATGCTCACAGCATCAAAGTGGCTGAACCCCTGACTTTATGAAAAAAATATGTGAGGCGTCTCAGGGAGGCATGAAGCAGCTGCACTGTGGATAGAGGAAATGCTGCTCAGAGCAAAGGTGACAGGGCTCACTTTCTCTAAAAGATCACAAATGTCTTAGAAAGCAGCTAACTGAAGGCTGCACTTTGCAAGAGATGCCAGTTTGAAATCATAAGAGAACTGTGTGATTAAGAGTAACCAGGCCATGGCGACAGAAGAGAGGAAATGTGAGAATTTCCGTGTGTGTGCACGCGCGTGCGTGCGTGCGTGCGTGTGTGTGTGTGTGTGTGTGTGTGTGTGTGTGTGTCAGACTGGCCACTGCAGTGAATCATCAAAAAACCCATGATAGGGTGTGGTCGGCCAGAAATGCCTGTAACCATGGAAGCATGACACATTACAGAAATATGAGTAAATACATGAGTCCAGAACAGTGGTCAGAGGAGATAGCATCGCTACTGGCAACCCAAAAACAGACAGACTCTTCCTGGAAGTGAAAGCTGTTCAGTGATTCATCACCAGGCAACCATTAGTGACCATCCAAAAGTTGCAGATGATAAAAACATCAAAAGACTGGCAGTGTGGGTGCAGGATGAGGTGAGCGCAGACTGGTTTTGACATTATTTTGAAGAGGACACACGCATTCCCCTCAAGGCTATGAAATATATATAATCCCCCAGATAAAAAAACACAAGGATGAGAAGTTGAATTATTAAAAGGAATACTTATAATTTGAGTATCTACACTATGTCTGAAACTCACAGTTTCTACACTACACAGCTATTTGCACCACTTCTTCAACATTACCCAGAAGCTCTGCTGCAGGCAAGGATTTTTTACAATACATACTGTGCATACCGATCTCAAGAAGAAGTCAATTAGACAGCAGTGTTGTTCACATTTTTTCTATGAACATTTTGACTTTTTGACATTTTCTTGTGGCCTTGGGTCACTGGTGGAATGTATTGAAACTGCTGTGAATCTAAGCAGAGTACTGGGTGTTCCTTTAAGCTCTAGTTGATGCAAAGAAACGAGAGTACTACACCAAACCTTTTGCAGCAATTTAATATTTCTAGCAAGCTGCCAAAGGAGATAAGCTCTAAGCTTCAAAAATAAAGTTTATGTTGGTATGTTCTTGTTGTGGCAGTCATCCTGCAGATGAGTGCTGTTAGAAATGGCACTGTTCCCTAAAAAATTTATATAATATTTAAGAAATGTTCTCAGTGATGCAGAATGGCACTGAAAGCCTAATTGAAACCCAAACCAGGGTGTTCTGCGTGTAGATAAGACAGTCAAACGTTTGTTTTTCTCCATGGAGGCTTGCAGGCCTCAGTCAACAATCTTCACAACTCATGAAATCTCCTTACACTCAGACCTTGAACACTGTCTTAGGCGCTAATAAACTACCAGATGAAGAAGAAACTTTGTGTACAACTGCCGCCATTAAGAGGATACGACTCGAGGGAATTTAGGGTAATGGGTAGTAAATCCACTGTGGGGCAACAGTGGTGTTTCTGCATGCCAGATAAGCAACAACAAAACTTAAAAGGCACTTTGGCAAAGTAACACCCCCGTAGCTAAAATCCTCTTTGGTCAAGCGGGGACTCTGAGGTTATTGTGTCAGCATGATATGTGGGGGGGGGACCTGGACATTAATGGAGTCCTATAAATCCTCATAAACCGTACCCTGAGAGTGTGAAAGGGGCTACTATAGAATAAACCCTTTCACTGCTTCCCCTCCCCTCTTCTGTCCCCTTCTAGATCACTCCCAGATTTTACACCACCACGACAAAAATGCGTGATAGAGTGTCAAAGAAGAGGTATCATAGAGAAAAAGCAGTCTTTTTTATATGCAGGGGTACCTTGCTGGCTGTTGCTGGCTGTTGTTGGCTGTTGTTGGCTGTTGTGCCTGCGGTGAGAGCTGGAAAACAAACTGCCTCTGCAGCTTTTAAAACTTCATCTCATTGCCAGGACAGTTCTGGAAATGGCACAAGGACGATGGCTTTATAACGTACAATTACTGAGAATTTCAGTAGGAGGGGTGTTTGAATATAACTCACTTTGGAATGCAAAACATAGAATGCATATCATGGTAGGAAATGTAAGGTACTTAATGCAGGCTTTGCTGCAAAGAAAAAGTGTCTTTCAATCAATAAATCAGTTTATTCAACATTTTTGTAAAAACCAACAAGGCCTGGTTCAAAATGTTCAGTGATGAGTGTCCAAACCAGAGGTCGCGTTAACCGAATATTTTCCGTCAATGACGGATTTTTCTAACAATGACGGAAAAATCTGAAAGCAGTCCGTCATTTTGACAGATTAGAACACAACTCGGAACAGCGCCAAAATGTCCACCAGCGGCCCACATTATATTAAATCCTTAGTGGCCAGGTAGACTGAGGGCGATCTACTGTACTGCAGTATGTAACTATTATTTAGTCATTCACACCCCTGTCCAGTTGGTGGTGAGTGTGTGTATATTAAGTAGCTATTGTCTAGTCTTGTTTTTGACCTCGTTGATTACCTCGTTGTTTAACTAAGCCCAGTAATTGTGATGGTGTGGATAAACAAGGTGAAAAAAGAGGGATTGATGCGGTGGAGGATGAAGGACAAGCCAGTAAGACTAAAACTGACAACGTTCAGCAAGCAGCAGAGGGGCAAGCAAGTTGCAAGGAGTTCAAGCGGGAGTACCGGGTTCAAGGTGGGAGTGGGAGCAAGAGTTTCAGTGGCTGAGGAGGGAAGATGGCAAAATGTTCTGCGACATCTGTAGAAAAGCTAAGATGAGTAACGGATTTGTCCGAGGGTGCACGACGATGCAGAGATCAGCGTTCAGGCTAGGCTACAGCAGATCAATTCAGTTGTTCTTGTAAATGTTTTGTTCATATTTTGATTGAAATTTTCCCATTTAAAACGATGGCATTGTTCATATTTGCCTGTTTAGGCACAATGGTCGCAGTGTTTTTAGCAGCCTCTGCCCCCCTCTGCTGTGCTGTCAGTGCAGGAACAAATAAATCATTCATGTTCGTGTTGACATGAAAAGTGACCACACGGTCAGTGTCTCTGTTCATCTTTTTTTCTTCTCCATGCCCTTAAAAGTTCTGTATGAATCATTAAAAACAATTAATGAATGAACATTTGCTGCTCAGTACCCAAACATAAATAATAAATATGTCTCTTCTCATCATTAAAACATGAAAAATAAAATGACGGGTAATAATGTATTATGAAGGAAATTTTACGATCCTGTCCGTCAAAATGACAAAAAAAAAAAGAAAGTCTAACGCAACCACTGGTCCAAACAGAGAGATTGCAGTGTACTCGACAATACCTTTAAACAAGTGTCCAGGTCCTAACATCTGTCAGTAAAGCCCGCGTCACACTGTCCCGAAATTGAAACCAGATGGACAAACGAATATGGAATTGTGAATTTCGTACGAAGATGGCCTCGAACTTGGTCAACGGCCAAACAACAGCAGAAGCAACAGCCGAAGAAAGTACGATGCCTACAGAAGGCCACACGATGGCACCCGAACCACACACGAAGGCAACATTTACTTTACATTTAAGACAACTGCAACAAAAGTAACAAAAACAATGATGTTAAAGTACTATGGGACTTTACATTTTGGAAACTTGAGATTGTATATAATAAAAATGGTCACTGATATTTTCAGACTTTGTTCTTTACTTTCTCCATCTTTATATGTAGAAGATATTAAGTTTTCTCTGTCATGTTGTTTCCATAGCAATAACAACTTCCTGTCAACAGCGTAAACTCGCCTTCAAAATAAAAGCATCTAAATAAAACAGGAAGTTAACCTAAATTACATTTAGGACATACAACTGCAATGGAAGTAACAAAAACAATGTAATATCCTTTTCAGTTTCACAGAACATAAATTGGGTTATTTACCTAATATGTTTGCATGATTTTGTTGTGCAATAAAACAACCAGAGAACCTTGCGACCTGCAAGGAAACATTGCACACCGTGGTCCCATCTCGATGTCATCGTACTATAATACGATGGCTACACAACGGCATTACGAGGGCTTCACGTAGTCGTGTTTCCTTCCTACGACAATCGGGCAGCTTCTTGTTTCCTTCGTATTGTCTTTGTGAGGCGAAAAATGCCCGATGGCACCGGTGATCACACGAAGTAAAGACGAAGATGACACGATTTGACAAGATCCCCTCACGAGTGCCTTACGAAGGGCAAAATGGACACACAAATTCAACACGAAAATGAACCTTCGCAAGGTGTTTCGGCATTTTGCCACCACTCACGAAGATGCTGCCGGAGCCTGAGAA